>NW_028261384.1:40523669-40696169 GCF_051295495.1 Thamnophis sirtalis | reverse complement strand
AATTCATCCACATTACTGTTAGTCATCCTGTTTTTCTCCCCCCCTCTCCCGCACTTCTTAGCATTATAGAGTTAAAGTTTAAAAGAGTCAGGTTTTCACACGATATGAAATCAATAGAATTTTTATTAGTCTTGACTGATTTGTGCATCATTATTTTCTGGATCACAGCAAGTAGCATCACCTACCAATTTTGAATGATCTCATAACAAGCTAAGCAGAGTTGCTTAACATTGCTTAACATTTGGATAGGAAACTCAATAATGTCCAAGGGTTCAAGGTACATTGAGAAGTTTGTTTGTTTGTTTTTTTAATGCAGTGAAAAACCATTTCCATATTGTTGTGAAAGAAACATCATAGAGCTGTCGAGGCAATTGGAAGTCAAACTTGGTCTGATTAACTTTATTCTTGAGTATGATTAAATTTGCCCACTATGTCTGTTCCCTTTTTATTTTGTTTTTGCAGCTGGACAGTATATGTTCTGAGGGGAGTCCAGGAAACATAGCAATGGAGGAATTGAAGTCATTAGAGAAACCATATATAGAAGAATTTCTACAGCTTGTGGGTGTAGATTTACAGAGCAAACAACAGGTTCACAATAAGGAGCTTTTCCTAGCTGCTCATTTCCTCCTCAGTGCTCTGGCAGGTACAAAAAAATAAATAAGCGAGTGGTTTTCTTCTAAAAATGATTTTTTGTTCAGAGCAGGTAGGGTTTTCCGTCTCAGATTTATAGTATTGTGTAGGGAGGGAAAACACTTTGTAAATTTAGTTTGTGAATATAGAGGAAATTCTTGGTGCATAAAGTATAAAGGAATGGAGAACTAAAGGTATGGTACTTGGATGTCAATCCTTCAAGGTAGACCTGATTAATGGTAAAGGTTTCCCCGCACATATGTGCTAGTCGTTTTCGGCTCTAGGGACGTACTTGTCTCCGTTTCTAACCCGAAGAGACAGTGCTGTTTGAAGACGTCTCCGTGGTCATGTGGCTGAAATGACTAAACGCCGAAGGCGCACAGAGTTCTGTTATCTTCCCACCAAAGTGGTCCCTAATTTCCTACTTGCATTTTTATGTGCTTTTGAACTGCTAGGTTATCAGAAGCTGCTGTCAGGGTTCCAAATAACATCCAAAAGTAAATCATAGGCAAAGAATTCCTCAAAGTTCCAAATTATTAAGAGAGCCATGTGGGCACATCTGGGAAAACCCTAATCTGAAAGCTTCCAGGTTTTCCCACCCAGTTGAAAGTTCAAGATCCTGCCCCTACACCCACAAGTCCATCACATGGTCCAATCTTCCACTGCCACGCTAGCAGCTTCAACCCATGCAGTTGCAGCCAGGTGCAGAGACAAAGGATGACCTTGGCTTTCTAGAAATAATTTTGTTATGGCCACATATTACCCAACTCCATATAATCCTCCCTCCCATTTTTCCTCAAAGAAAAATGCAGAGTAAAATAATAGAAACTGTGGCGGGTTTGAAGTCCAAAAGAAAAGATGGCTGCAGGCCTGACAACTGGGACAAGTAACAAGCTCACACCATTACACGGCGCTAGAGATTCAAACCGCTGAACTGCTGGCCTTTCTGATCAACAAGCTCAGCATCTTAGCCACTGAGCCAACATGTCCCTCTTAGCCACCTGATTAGGAAATCAGAATTAAAGTTTATTGAGATAAGCTATAATAATAACTTGTAAATCTGACTGTTTCTCCCCTTCTTCTTATGCCTCTTGTGAATAAGGGAGAAGTCATTCTGTCTTTCTAATATTTCCACAGACTTAAGGAAAGCTTCTGTCCTCTTCACAGTATTTACATAAGGGTTTCCAAAAATTTGCTTCAATGTCACCTCCCTAGCTTTCAGCATAGGAATTATTTAGCCTCAACTGCCTTTAAATGATGGCTTTTTCATTTGAATTCACATGGTGAATATTACTCATCTTGTGTGCTAAATTTATTTACTACTACTAAGAAAGAAACAAGAAAGGTTCAAGCTTTTATGTCAGTGGTATAAATTACAGTGCTTTGGAGTCTGTCTTAAAAGTAATAATTTAGAAAGAAATTGAACTAAACAAAGGAAAAGAATGCTGACTAGAATTGCCTACTTATTAATTAAATATTTTAATAATCTCAGGTAATCAAGTCTTAGATCATTAATTTCCATTTAAAATTCAGTATCTCTAAACAAAAAGGCTGTTTTTAAACAAAATTAATCTTTTTTACATTTTACATTACATTTCCTAGATATCTTTGTCATTTATCCTAGTTTTACAGATACTTAGTATTTAATTTATGTTTTCTGATAACATACTAAGATCATATTTATCATTTCTTCACTCTGTGTTCAGATCACTGACTCCTGATTCAGTGATAAAATAAAGACTCTATGTTTGGATCTTTTTAGAGTCTTAGAACTAATCACCTTCCCACCATTATAGAAACCCACACTTTTTCCAAGAATGACATTCATATATTTTCAAAGATTCTGTTATTATATTTGTCACCTATGTAAGATTTAACGCCACAGACTTTACATTGCAATGATTTACTTTAAATCCTACTTAGAGCCCCAGCTTAATAGCACTGTTTGTGAATCATTGCTCTAATCAGTCTTCGATGTCATGGAGGTATTTTGGGAGAAACACTTTCTCAGTGTTGAAGTATTGATCTTCTTGTGGACCCATGAAGTTCTTTGAAATAAAACTGAATTTTTTATAATCTCAGATTATTTTTGTTGTTAAACAGGGATTTTTAATTTCATATTTTTCCCTTTGGTATGGTTAATTACATTGTTATCTTGATCCTATCATGCATTAAGTTTCTGTCACTTATTCTTTTGCCTATCTATCTTATTGCTCATCCAGTGGGTGCTCCTACAGAATCACTCAGTATTGGGTCGAGAAAAAATATTTCTCTAATTTTTCCTTAAAGCCATCTGAAGGTTCTTTTTTTGATCCTCTGTTATCCTCTTACCTGTTTTTGGAGTTTTCATCATTTATTTGTTTTTCATTAGTGTCTGTATCATCATTCAACCAAGTTCTATACATATCTCCAGCAAGCCTTTCACTTCATCTAAAAGCCTATATGCTGTTGAGCTTGAACACCTTGTATAATTCAATATATCCAGGCTGTTCTTCATACCATAAACACTCTGCACTGGTACATTTAACTTATGACTGGTTGCCTCGTTTGAGGAACTTACCTGAGGGATACTAAAACCCAGATTCAAATTTCCTACAATTGTGTGACTGTAGTTCATGTATCAATGACCAACCAATATTGATGGTTGTTAGCAGCATCCTCCATTCACTTAATCAGATTTTATTACTGTGATGTTGAAAATTGATATTTACTCTCAGTTTTCAGCAAAATTCGCTCATGCTGAACCACAGGTTTGCTTGACAACTGTGGGGTTTGCCTTCTGAACCCCACAAAATTAATAAAATCAGGTCAGTCACATCATCTTGCTTTTTAACCATCATGAGTTATGTCTTTATAATCATACAGGTGAAACTCGAAAAATTAGAATATCGTGCAAAAGTTCATTTATTCCAGTAATGCAACTTAAAAGGTGAAACTAATATATGAGATAAAGACTCATTACATGCAAAGCAAGATAGTTCAAGCTGTGGTTTGTCATAATTGTGATGATTATGATTTACAGCTCATGAAAACCCCTAATCCACAATCTCACAAAATTAGAATATTGTGAAAAGGTGCAATATTCTAGGCTCAAAATGTTCCACACTAATCAGCTAATTAAGCCATAACACTTGCAAAGAGTTCCTGAGCCTTTAAATAGTCTCTCAGTCTGGTTCAGTAGGAATCACAATCATGGGAAAGACTGCTGACTAACAGTTGTGCAGAAAACCATCATTGACAACATAAGGAGGGAAAGCCTCAAAAGGTAATTGCAAAAGAAGTTGGATGTTTCCAAAGTGCTGTATCAAAGCACATTAATAGAAAGTTATGTAGAAGGGAAAAGTGTGGAAGGAAAAGGTGCACAAGCAGCAGGGATGACCGCAGCCTGGAGAGGATTGTCAGGAAAAGGCCATTCAAAAGTGTTAGGGACTTTCACAAGGAGTGGACTGAGGCTGGAATCAGTGCATCAAGAGCCACCATACACAGATGGATCTTGGACATGGGCTTCAAATGTCGTATTCCTCTTGTCAAGCTGCTCCTGAACAACAAACAACATCAGAAGCGTCTTACCTGAGCTAAAGAAAAACAGACCTAGTCTGTTGCTCAGTGGTCCAAAGTCTTAATTTCTGATGCATCTCATTTGGAAACCAAGGACCCAGAGTATGGAGGAAGAATGGAGAGGCACCAACTGCAAGATGCTTGAAGTCCAGTATGAAGTTTCCACAGTCTGTATTGATTTGGAGAGCCACGTCATCTGCTGGTGATGGTCCATTAAGTCCAGGGTCAACGCAGCTGTCTACCAGGGATTTTGGAGCATTTCATGCTTCCTTCCACAGACGAGTTTTATAGGGATGCTGACTTCATTTTCCAGCAGGACTTTGCACCTGCCCACACTGCCAAAAGCACCAAAACCTGGTTCAATGACCGTGGGATTACTGTGCTTGATTGGCCAGCAAACTTGCCTGACGCTAACCCCATAGAGAATCTATGGGGCATTGCCAAGAGAAAGATGAGAGACATGAGACCGAACAATTCAGAAGAGCTGAAGGCTACTATTGAAGCATCCTAGTCTTCCAAAACATCTCAGCAGTGCCACAGACTGATAGCTTCCATGCTATGCCGCATTGAGACAGTAATTGCTGCAAAAGGGGCCCAAACTAAGTACTGAGTACATATGCATGCTTATACTTTTCAGAGGTCTGATATTGTTCTATGTCCAATTCTTGTTTTATTAATTGCATGTAATATTCTAATTTTCTAAGATTGTGGATTTGGGGTTTTCATGAGCTGCAAGCCATAATCATCACAATTATGACAAATCACAGCTTGAACTATCTTGCTTTGCCTGTAATGAGTCTATCTTATATATTAGTTTCATCTTTTAAGTTGCATTACTGAAATAAATGAACTTTTGCATGATATTCTAATTTTTCGAGTTTCACTTGTAACTCAAGAATACCTGTATTCTTTATCAGTGATGCTATCTATCCATTTAACAGATATGAAATCTTTATTTTTGAGAAAAAATAGAAAATCTTTTATTTTCTATTCTATTTATGTTTTTTGAATATATACTGAAGTTGTCTCAGTTTTCATTTCTAACTGAATCATATCTCACAACGTGCTTAGAGATGCAATTTTGAAGTAGTCGGATTCCATTTGTCAAACCTTTTAAATGCAGGAATGAATTTTAGATTGTCTGAATAATAGTAATTTAAAGGCAAGATTCAATTGTGAAGTACACACAATTGGGAATGTTCTTTTCAGCATGGCGATATACATTCTCAAGACATTCTCTTTTAGGAACAACATAAATTGTTCTGTTTTGACAGATTCTAGTTTCTATGTGGACTTGGAGAACATACTGCCCTATTTTTTGAGTTATTCAGAAAGATTTCAGAGGCCTATGACTCAGTGCTCAGCAGGAATGATTCTTTTATATTTTAAAAAGTTTTTGTTTTTCTTTTATTTCTTTTCTTCAGAACTGTCAAGTTATTCTCTATGTCTGCTGATAGCCTGCTGTGACCTCCAGCTTGTCCCTACCCTGTGTTTCTTGGTAAGTCCTGTAAATTTAAGTTGGAAATGTGTTAAAATAGCATAAGCTCTAGCAGCTGGTTCTCAGTAGTACTTATTCATGGCATATCTCTTCCAGCCCTTATAAAATATATATTCCATTCATTTTAAGAAATTAGCTAGCACTAAATGGAAATTGTATTTTAATGTCATACACATTATCCTTCAAGGCAATTCACAGCAGGAAAGATAAGAAAAATTAGTACAAAACTGAATAAAAAGCAATCACTGATTTTATAAGCATTTTGTCAAAATTATGGTACTTCAAGTAATAATCTGATATCTGAAAAACATTATCAACATTTGGTCTGTTTCTTATACTAAAAAAAAATACACATTTTTCCAAATCACATAGGTTTTTTTTGAATTCATATTCTTTATTACTACAGATTATAACTCAGATTATCTAAATCTTAATAAAACCTACAGAATACAACCTATAATAGAGAACTTAATAAATACTGCATAGAAACTTCATACATTCCATTAAATAAGTCAGTAGGAATTAACAATTATTTAATAAAAGTATTTATTGTAACTAGATTTTTTGTTCATTTGTTGCTATCATCTGCACTTTTACTCCTCCATTCTAGTTTATCTTGTGGCCATAGTAATTCCATTCTCTTATCAGAAATAGATTGAGATCTTTTGTACACAAATATTTGTAGTTTGTCCCCTTCAAATGTGCTCCTTTAGTTCCTACTTATCTACCACTCCCTTTTGAAATAGATGGGAAAACAATAAAGGGGAGGGGCCAATATAGTTCTGACCTGCTTAGATAAAACCAGTTTTGATTGCAAGAAGCGATGACAATATCTTGCATCCTGACTATTGGCAGGGATTTGTTCAGCAACATTTTGATGTAGATAAGTTTTTGTGTCAACTTTTGGAAGTGTGAATGGTTATTTCTGCTTTTGCTTGCCCATTTGTAATGCTTTGTGGTCTTGAGCTGTGAACAGCAGAATCACAGGGCAAGAAGTGATAGTTTGATAGAATTACTCCCTTGAAACCAGAGGACCAGCTGAGTAATGATCTGATTCAAAGCGCTGTGTAATGTTTCAAAGTGCTGCACAGATAGAATGGCTTTTCTATTGCTTCTGGGAGACTACAGATAAAAAAAAACAATGTGCTGAGATATGAGGTACAATGATATTACAATGGTCTCTCTGTCGGTAACCTAAGTAGCCAATTAGATTGACCTGTGTCTATAAGAGTTCTTTTGGAGATCCAAGCCTTGTATTGTTTTCATTCATTTCTATTTGCTGTACAGGATCTTAACATTGATCTGCCTTGTTTTAATGGAATGTTCTATCCTACCTATCCAATTTTGAGGGTAACACAACTTTTAGTCAAAACTTAAAATTTATATAGTTGTGACAGAATTTGAGTTCTCAATAAAGATTAAGGTGATGCTTTGCTTGCTAAAACATTTAGTGTTTTTAAGAACAGGATTTATAATACTGTTGTAATATTCATCTTATAATATACAGTGGGGCAAAAAGTATTTAGTCAGCCATCAATTGTGCAAGTTCTCCCACTTAAAAAGATGAGAGAGGCCTGTAATTGACATCATAGGTACACCTCAACTATGGGAGACAAAATGAGAAAACAAATCCAGACAATCACATTTGGAAAAAATTTTTTTGCAAATTATGGTGGAAAATAAGTATTTGGTCACCTACAAACAAGCAAGATTTCTGGCTCTCACAGACCTGTAACTTCTTCTTTAAGAGGCTCCTCTGTCCTCCACTCATTACCTGTATTAATGGCACCTGTATGAACTTGTTAGCAGTATAAAAGACACCTGTCCACAACCTCAAACATTCATACTCCATACTCCACTGTGGTGACGACCAAAAAGCTTTCGAAGGACACCAGAAACAAAATTATAGACCTTCACCAGGCTGGGATGACTGAATCTGCAATAGGTAAGCAGTTTGGTGCAAAGAAATCAACTCTGGGAGCAATAATTAGAAAATGGAAGACATACAAGGCCACTGATAATCTCCCTCGATCTTGGGCTCCACGCAAGATCTCACCCCGTGGGGTCAAAATGATCACAAGAACGGTGAGCAAAAATCCCAGAACCACCCAGGGGGACCTAGTGAATGACCTGCAGAGAGCTGGGACCAACGTAACAAAGGCTACCATCACTACGCCGCCAGGGAGTCAGATCCTGCAGTGCCAGACGTGTCCCCCTGCTTAAACCAGTACATGTCCTGGCCCATCTGAAGTTTGCTAGAGAGCATTTGGATGATCCAGAAGAGGATTGGGAGAATGCCATATGGTCAGATGAAACCAAAGTAGAACTGTTTGGTAGAAACACAACTCGTCGTGTTTGGAGGAGAGAGAATGCTGAGTTGCATCCAAAGAACATCATACCTACTGTGAAGCATGGGGATGGCAACATCATGCTTTGGGGCTGTTTCTCTGCAAAGGGACCAGGACGACGGATCCGTGTACAGGAAAGAATGAATGGGGCCATGTATCGTGAGATTTGGAGTGCAAACCTTCTTTCATCAACAAGGGCATTGAAGATGAAACGTGGCTGGGTCTTTCAGCATGTCAATGATCCCAAACACACCGCCCGGGCAACGAAGGAGTGACTTCGTAAGAAGCATTTCAAGGTCCTGGAGTGGCCTAGCCAGTCTCCAGATCTCAACCCCATAGAAAACCTTTGGAAGGAGTTGAAAGTCAGTGTTGCCCAGCGACAGCCCCAAAACATCACTGCTCTAGAGGAGATCTGCATGGAGGAATGGGCCAACATACCAGCAACAGTGTGTGCCAACCTTGTGAAGACTTACAGAAAACATTTGACCTCTGTAATTGTCAACAAAGGATATATAACAAAGTATTGAGATGAACTTTTGATATTGACCAAATACTTATTTTCCACCATAATTTGCAAAAAAATTCTTTCCAAATCAGACAATGTGATTGTCTGAATTTGTTTTCTCATTTTGTCTCTCATAGCTGAGGTCTACCTATGATGTCAATTACAAGCCTCTCTCATCTTTTTAAATGGGAGAACTTGCACAATTGGTGGCTGACTAAATACTTTTTGCCCCACTGTAAATACTGGTATATGTAGTATACTATTCTGTGGCATTGGGTCTTATTGTATTAGATAGCCTCTATCAACATGCAGAATTCCCAGCTCAATCAGAGTGAATTGTAACACTGATAAAGGGGCCCTACTTGGAAGGAATCAAGTTTGTCAACTAGTAATGGCAATCTTCCTCGCACCCCAGATAACTTGGCAATCAGATGCAGCAAACATCACAAAGATATGTCTATGGTCATTTTTCAATATCGTTACCATACCAAGCCTGGACACTCACAGAAAGCAAGACAGAAAAATAAGTACTTGCTTCTTTAGCTGTTTATGAACTTTTTAAAGACCCTGGACATCTTTAGCATTGCTTCAATGCTTTACTAGTTGAGACACCAGGCTTTTTGCTAGACAATTTGGAGACTAACGGACTGTTCCTCTATTTCAAAACCCTTAGAGATACCTAGCTGATCCATGGAAGGATTGTTCTCTATTTCTGTATTCCATTTGATATCATGCTGCCGAAAATGAATCACCTACAGGCATTTAGTTAACCTTGGGCATTTCCTCCTAAATAGAACCACAAAGCAGGTTCATTCTCAAATCATGCCACTTCAGATCTCAAATCTGAACAGAATCAGGATTTGTGCTGATTTGTGCAGCCCTCAAATATGCACGTGCAAACATACTTAACAATAGATATGCTGTTCCTTTTCACAATAAATTGGAAAAGGAACGTGAAATAGAAATCCAAAGACATTTAAAGCCTGAGATAAAGAAAAGGACAAAGGGTTAAATTAATTGAGAGTTTCGAGATAATTAGTAATACTTTACATTTTCCCAATCTACCCTGAGAGATTGCTAGGAATTGTAGTTTATGAAATGCTGCACAGATGGTGTCACTATTGAAGAGACTGTTGCACAGAGCTTTGGCTGGAATAACAGATGAGTATTTTTATTTATTTCATTTCATTTATATCCAGCATTTCTTCCAATGAACTACCCTCATTTTGATTCTGACAAAAGCCTTTAGATCATCAGCAAAGTTGCCCAAAATGGGTATTTGGATTTGGCCTTGCAATCTAATATAGCATACTTTGACCATTACATTGCATTGATCCCCTAATTTGTTGCATTATTAAGAACGTGCAAAAACTACGGTTCCTGAATCTCTGAAGATTAATTTCTGGAAAACTGTTAGGCACTTTCAATGACCAAATTGATGTAATTTGAAATAAAATTCCAGTGTTTTCCAGATGTTCCATTCCCAGATTAGTTAGCTTCACATATTAAAAAATTGTCTTTTTTGCCATTATTTAAAAATTGTACTATTGTGGAAATGCTTTTAATCAATGTCTTTCTGTCTTTGAGCAGCCTAATATGACCTCAGAAGATGGTACAGTGACACTTGCAGACCCTGTACTGGCTTCACTTGCTGACCCAGGAAAGTTTCGGATAGCACAAAGGCTATTCGCTTTATCAAACATTAACCTTGAAATGATGGAATCTTCTATCAAAGCTACAACCATGAAAAAATCCAGCTTTTCCCCAGTCGTTCTATATATAGCATTGAATGGCCTCCATGCATTAGGCTGTGAAAAAGACAAGAACTGATGAAGCTGTTTCAATAGTTTAATACTACAAGTATCTCTGTTTAATGCCTCTTAATTATGAACCCACTAGATTTGTCTCCATGCAATTGGAATAGCTGCCAATGGGCTATGTTATTGGAGCAAGGCAAATGCTGAAATTAATTACCGTATTTTCACGACCATAAGCCGCACTAAAAATCCTAAATTTTGATCCAAAATCGGCAGTGCGGCTTATAACCCGGTGCGCTTTATATGTGGAAAAAGATCTCCCAGCTGCTTTGCTCCTCGCGACTGCAATAGATGTCCAGAGGCGGCTTTTGGGGCTGGTGGGGATTGGATTTCCGGCTCGGTGGCCCCTGTCGCTTCTGGACGTTGTGGGGAGCCGAGGAGAGTGTGGGGGGGAGCGCGCGGCGGTTCTTGGCGCTCTGGGAAGCGGGAGAGGCGCGCGGTTTGGTTTCTCCTCCCTGGGCGTCGCGGCGGCGGCCCCGGGCGCGCCGATCCCCGTGTTTTTCGCATCGGGGCATGCTCTTGCAGCACGCCCCGATGCGAAAAACACAGAGATCGGGCGACGTCCAGGGAGGAGAAATCAAACCGCGCGCCTCTCCCGCCTCCCAGAGCGCCAAGAACCGCCGCGCGCTCCCCCCCACACTCTCCTCGGCTCCCCACAACGTCCAGAAGCGACAGGGGCCACCGAGCCGGAAATCCAATCCCCACCAGCCCCAAAAGCCGCTTCTGGACATCTGTGGCTCCCGGCGCTCCAGGAAGCACCGAAAGCAGCTGGGAGAGGCGCGCGGCTTGGTTTCTCCTCCCTGGACGCTGCAGCAGCAGCCCCAAACTCACCGATCCCAGTGCCTTTCGCATCGGGGCGCGCTGCAAGAGCATGCCCCGATGCGAAAAACACAGAGATCGGTGAGCCCGGGGCCGCCGCTGCGACGTCCAGGGAGGAGAAACCAAGCCGCGCGCCCCTCCCAGCCGCCCTCGGCGCCCCCCGGAGCGCCAAGAACCCTCGTGCCGCTCCTCGCGATGTCCAGAAGCGTCGGGAAATGTGCGGCTTATAACCCGGTGCGCTTTATATGTGGAAAAAGTTAAAAAAATTAACGTTAATTGATACTGCGGCTTTTAATCCGGTGCGGCTTTTGGTCGTGAAAATACGGTATATGAATGAAAAGATGCAAAGATAAAAAAGAAACCCATGCAGGGATACTTGGCGAGATGTTTGATTCTCCTGTATTATTTTAAAGTTTAGAAAGATTATGTGTCCTCACTTTTCAGCCATTTATTCAGCAACCATTCAAAGTTACAACAGTGCAGAAAAAAGTAATTTTATGGTTCATTTACCACCATTCACAACCTTCACAGCATCCCTCAGCCATATGAATGCCATTACAGCTAGTGGCATGGACCAGACCTGTGATTTTTCTTCTTCTTTCATATATCCCTCACCCCTTGGAGAGAGAGATTTCAACAAAGCAAGTTCTTTGCTGTTCTACATATTATGGTCATACTGGCAGTAGGAAAGGAGAAATTGCCTGCAAAAATTGCTTGGTTTTTTTTCTTCCCATCCCACCCACATGTGAGTGGAGGGTTTGGAGAAACGGATTTCAAGAGAATGGCTCCAGTCCTAGTTTGTGACACAGTTGCATTGCTTTTGATGCATACAAGATAGCGAGGTCCATTTAGCAATGGCTTCATTTAGCACTAGACTTGCCATTGAAGAATTCCTTGTACTAATTATTGTGCTTCAGTACTAATCTTATTTTCCTTATAAACTAGAACAGCGGCTCTAATCTTTTGGGCACCAGGGATCTGTTCTATGGAGGGAGGTTTTTCCGCAAACTGGAGGGAGGTGGTTTTGCATGTTGCCTGCATCCCAGGGCCCAGTGCTGGTCCACAGGTTGGGGACCCCTGAATTAGAGTGTACAACAGAGTGTATTCAAAACTGAGCAAAGACCATCATGTAGCAGGAGAATAATTGAAAGGACCATTTAAGCAATTAACATTAAAAAAACAGCAGCACAGAAATAAAGTTAAAGCATGATCTGAAATGTTGGGACTTTCCTTTGGAGCCATTATTAGATTAGAGCCAAATGTCACAAAAGATGTAGCACGTTTCCATGTGTTTTTCTTTATGGTGTGGTAGAGAAGCTGGGAATGGCAGCATCCATTTTGAGAATCATATTTTTAATCTTTCTAGTTATAAAGGAATTTTTATTTACCCTATTTGATTCATGTGAAGTGTACCAAAATTCCAGGTCTCAGGGCTTCTTGTTTTAGATTGAGGAGTGGGGGGGGGGATGTATGTTAAGGAGTGAAATGTAATCTTTGTGAATCTGTATTCACAAAGGTATATAAAACCCATTCAATTCCATCCACTTGTTAGCAAAGCCATATGGCTTCAACCAGTGGAAGTTAACAGATTTTGGATATTATTTTCACGACACTTATTAAATGCTATTATAAGGTATATGGAATGTTTTTTTCAGCATTTTAATTAGGATATGCAGTGTAAAAATAGGATGACTTGTTATTTCATATTGATAAGTTTTTATATATCATTCAATATAAAATTATAACATCTATTGCAAGGAAGGCCTACTGTATTGCCTCTTTCCTGCTTCCTTTTCTGATGCCTGTTCTGTGCAGTAAGAATGCAATTCATAAGAGATCACACTGAATTTTCAAATATTAGATTTTATTTCATATATACAAAAATAACTTTCTTAGGAGTTTTCAGGATTTCACAGTTTTATACATTTCAACAATGATAAACAACTTAAATGGGGAAACATTAGTTCATTAAAAAAAAAGTTTAACTGAATAGTACACATTTGTCCTATGAAATTTCACCAAAATTTTTATGATTCTTTTTTAGAACTTCTTAATCTGATCTATGTGGCAATTTTGTTGTGATTTACAGTATGGAAAGACATTAAAATTTCCTATCCCATTTAAATCTTCTATTGTCCTAGGTGTGTCAATATTAGTACACATTTGAAAAAAGTTACCGTTTAATAGAAATGTTAAGAGTTGAAGCAATAAAAATTATACTGCATAAGTCTAACAGAAGTCATTATTTTAAAATGTACCTAATGATTTTCTATCATCTAATCTTAGAAACACAAAATAGCTACATATAATTCACAAAGAAATGTAGATCTCGATACAATACACATTTGAAGAAATGATATGACAGTGCATCCAAGATATATTATTTTAATAGTTTCCAAGTTAAAACATCTTTCTCTAGCTAACACATTACATTTTTTTTTAAAAAAAGTATAACTACTATATATGCACCTGAACCCCTAATCAGATTTTTTTCTTACCCTCATGTTGGGGCACAACTAACATCAATTGTTGTAAGACTGGACATGATTTTCAGCTATTGTACTTGAACATTAGGAAAATGTTCGATCTTATAAATGGACAATTCGTTTAATAGCAAGAAGCCTCAAAAAATTCAGTTATGTCGAGAAAACTGGTATAAGGCAAGGACATTGAAAGAAAAAAGATAAACAAGCGATCTGAGATAAAGGTATTCCTCAACTTACCACAATAATTGAACCTGAAATTATTATTAGTCATGATGGATTTTAAATACATCATCACTAGTCCATGCCCAGTTTTAGGGCCTTTTACAGTAGTTGTTAAGTAAACTCATTGTCCATAAATGAGTGCTTTTTTCTGGCAGCCAGAAGTAAACATCAGTTCCCCAAAAAATGTAAATTGCTGTCACATGACTGCAGGATACTGCAAATGCTTATTTATGGAACAATTATTCAGTATCCAGAGTATGATCATGTGACTGTCCAGAGGGTGGTCATCAGAACTTCAAATCCAGGTAATGTCCCTTTTTGTGGGGGGTGGGTTTTGTAACTTTCAACAGTTGCTAAGTGACTGGTTGTAAATTGAGGATTATCTATGTAATGAAATAGATACATAAGAGGCTCATTAGTTTGTTGCCTAAGATTTTGGTTTTTTTCTCATGGAAGTTGCCGCTTTAATATTCTAGAGAAAGGATTATCCAGTACATATTTCTAGTCACGATGAACTTTAATGGAAAACCAATCCAAAGCAATTTGCATCATGAACAAAAATATTTCAATATGACATGATAAACGCAGCTCTTGAGATAGTTGCTTTGTTTTCTCTGAAAGTTTCCAAGGTTTATGATGGGAACTCCTGCCAAATGAACCAAGACAAGACAGCAAAATAGTAATAATGTGCAATTGATTTAAACTATATTTGATTCTCAGCAGATAAAAAAATACTCAAGAACATGAATTGAATGAATTTCAAATATTCCAAAAAAAAAGTTCTACATTTTACATGTTTATTCAAAAAGTGCATACCTAACTAATATCCTTTCTATCAGTATCATATACAGATTTGAACAAGATAGTTTGCATTCAAAAATCTACATCTTTCTCAAAAACAGCAGTTGCTACTGATTCTACAAATTGCTGAAACAATACCTCATCGTTTTTAAGAACCCAAAGCTTGAGAAATTATTATTATTGATAGATTTACCAAATCTTGTGTAGATATCTTAGCAGTTAAATTATTGCTGTTTATTTTGGGTATTTTCTTTTTCCAAATCTTTTAACCATAAAAAAATTACTCAAATATTTTGTACATAATTATTTTAAGCTTTCTGCTTCTCTGTGACACTAGTAGGTTGAATAGAGAGATACAGAGTTTTTCCTGAAACCTGAAGGGGATGGTTCCACGTGTGCCTGCCACTCGCACAAATGGAACTGTACACACATGCTTGTCAGACTGCTGTGTGTTACAAGTAGAGCTGAACACACTTGTGCACTTGCCGCCTCTTCTGCAACTTGGTTTGGAATGGGCTATGGCCCGGTAAGTGGACTGCGGCCTGGGAGTTGGGGACTCTTGGTTTAAAACATCCCTTAGCTTCTGTTATTCTCTTTCTTTAGCTCTTGCTCTAAAGTTTTTTTTATATAATTTTCCTTGATTATGACAACTGTCTTTCTGAAACAGTAGCAGCTTTTCGTTGAATATTCAGTTATTGGCTATATAGAAATAGGCATTTTTACATTAGAAACTAAAATTAGCTTTGATTTAGGTCTGATTCAGCATGATTCATATAATTCTGCATTTTATTATAAATTTAAGATAAATGAAAAGCTTATATAAATATATAACAACTATATATTCCTGGAACTTCGTAGTCCCCATGAATTCAGTATGACCAATTGTAGTTTAGGTATAATTTTAAAGTTATCATAATTTACAAACTATAAATTTATGGAAATTTTTTTTTTAAAAAAAAACTAAAATACAATTAAGGACTGCCGTAATGGGTAAGTAATGTTTTAATAACTGTCATGCACTTTTATTGATTTTTTTCATTTCATAATTTTTGGTAAAACTATAGCACAGAACAATGAATAGTATTTACTGATCCATGTTAGTTTAGGCCTTTGCATAAACCATTGTTTTCTACTATTATTACATAGGCATACCTATACACTTAGCATATATATTTCAATATATATTTACTTTGGTACAGATAATTATGTACCCTAATATCAGCAAGCAATATTGTCATACCATTTCACATACACATGTTAAGCAAAGACGCATTTTCCATTTTTATACTGAACTTATACATGGAATCGCCCTTACATGATTTCTCATTTACTCTATTAATGAAGGAAGGATAAATATACTTTATCCTTTGAGGAAAGTGGTATAACATTTCTGGTATATTCTAGATTTATTATCCACAGGAATTTGCAATCTATCAGTTCAGATCATTGACAGGAACTCTGCAGTTGCAGACAAAGAGGACACTTAAAATGTTCTGCCTCCAATTTACACTTTCCCAATTAATCCATTCTGCACCTCATTTACTAAATTTAGCATAATAGTACTGTCCTTAGAAGCATTTTGCCTGTTACATACTTCTCCATTGCTGCCATTCAGTGGGAGGATAAATGCATGGGTCTCTATTCAAAGTTTTATTTATTCATACAGCCAGACAGCAAAATCAGTAAATGGCCTATATCACGTGCAGCGATATTCTGCCATTGAGCATAGAGGTGTATTTTATATCAAATGCAGTAATTCTTATGCATGGCAGCAAACTAACTCTTCCTGTTACATTTGGGACCTGTGGTTTAAATTTCCACATTAATGCCAAGAGTGAATTTTGTGATGAGCAGTTCTTCCAAGATGATATAAGAGTACCAGAACAAAAAGTCTTGTCCAGAGAAAATATAAAATGTTTCTTGACCAATTCCCTACTGTTAACAATTTCTTTAGAAAGCCATTAAGGCAAATACTGATATTCTGTTCTTCCTCCTTCCTGCTTTTGACAGCACTGAGCTTCTGAGCCTTAAAACCAAAATCACTTGCATTCCTTTAATCACTTGCTAAACTCTCCTTGAACTAAGGCCAATTGGAAAAACCTTCTGCTTTCCAACAGGAGTGGATAATACAGATCAAGGGCTAGAAACAAAATAAGACAGGAGTAGATTGAGTATTCTGCTTGAGAACATTTTATTTTTTTAAAAAAGATGGTTCAGGTAGAATCTGAACAGAATCACGGCTACTTAAAATGCAGCCCAAACTCTCATCTAGCAAAGAGCAGTAGCAACAAACCAACTGGAATGCTATATAATGTAATATTAGAAAACAAAGGAATGAGAAACAGTTATTTGACTTGAGGATTCAATAATGCCTTCTACTCAATCTCCAAACAGCATTATATTCAGTAAAAGTATAGTCATTTTTTCACTTTATCCCACTTCATAACCTTACAATGACATTGAAATTACAGAGTAAAATTTCATTTTGGGTACTGGAATTTCCCTCCTCCCCCCAGACCTAGGTATACATATTTTTAAATATTTAACATCAGCCTATCTACAGAATTAATGCAACAGAAATAAATTTCTGTATAATATTTCATATTGTTAGAAGCTAATTTCTAAATACCAATAGCAATTAAGACACATATGCAATTATTTGCATAACATTTACAAAATATACTTAAGTCTTTAAAAAAATACCACAAAGGGTTTTTTAAATCTACAATACCTTTTTGGTATCAACATTTCTCTATATAAACTAAAAATTATTGAAACCCTGTTTCCTTGTGCATCTTAAAAGCCAAAATACTTAAAAGCTAGCTTGTACTGTCTTGGCCCTTTCCAATATTTTTTTCATTGTTGGCATCTTGTGTATGATACTTTGGTATTGAAAATAAGTTCTGTAATCCTAGTGACCAAACTCATATGCAAAATAAAATGGGGGGATGATAACCACCTCAGGTCCTCTGTGTGTTAGCAATGGATGGCTCTATTTATAACAGCAGGCATAATATAAAATATGATCATCAGATTATTTCCTCTTAGTAAAGCAATAGCACAGACTTATATACCGCTTCACAGTGCTTTAAAGCCTTCTCTAAACGGTTTACAGAGTTAGCATATTGCCCCCAACAATCTGGGCCCTCATTTTATCCACCTTGGAAGGATGGAAGGCTGGAAGGCTGAGTCAGCCTTGAGCCTGGTAAAATTTGATCTGCCAAACTGCTGGCAGCCGGTGAGCAGCAGAAGTAGCCTAGAGTACTGCACTCTAACCACTGCGCCAGTATGGCTCATCCATATCTACATCCCCTCAATAGAATATCAGAAATGTATTTATGAAATCAGTAAATATGAGCCTAACATGATTAACTAACTAAGGGAAGAGTTATTGGCTAACACTATAAAACATGAGTGTGAAACAAAAATAAATTATTTGATAAATAACACTGAATTTTAGCATTTGACAATAATTTTAGTTTCACACTCTATTTGGTGAATAAAGCCATGTAACACAAAGGATCAGCTCAAAGCCCCATCACATCACGTTTTTATAACACACAAAATCACTCATAAATACTCTGGTATAAACTAAAAGCCAGTCGTTATAGAACGATATACAAATACAGAGCGAGGTCATAATAAAAAAGCAGATTTTGTTCCTCTAAGCTATGAGTTTTCCACAACTAAGAACATACATTCTACATGCTGAGCTCTTCACTAAGACTGTAGCATGAGGTTCTTTCAGGCTACTTCACCATTACCTCAAACACAATGAATTTACATTACGAGAATTATTTGAAAAATACTTACTGAATGGGTTGAAATGTTGGCTTTTTAAAAGGGTCTCTTAGGGAAAGTTCAAGATATTGCTTTTACATTTATGTAAAAAGAGAATCTACATAAAAGTCTACAGTACATCTGTCTAAGACAAAACAGCTGCAAAACATGAATAAACATTAAGCAAATATGCTTCAGTAACATGGCTCAGTGCTGGTTGCTTTATTAAAAGTTCTGCTTATGTCAAGATGATATGCTTATTAGAACAAGGATTATATCTAAATAATAAAAACTAATCAGATGAAACATTTGATTTAAAACAGAGTTTTACAAAAACCTTTTCAAGTATTTTTCTCCTTATCACAGTGAAAATGTAAGATCAAATGTATAAATGAATGACTGGAAAGTTCTTTAGATGAATAAAGGCAAAGTAGTAAATCAAAACATTTATTAAAATGCTTCAACGCATTTCCTTCATGTGATATGAATAAAAAGGTTATTTGTAAAAAGTTAGAAAAATTAAAATAAATTACATATTAAGTACACTTTCCCTTCAACATTTTGTATAAAATTTTTTGACTAGCATACTATTATTTTAATATACATAAAATAAAAACATATTGGGTCCTGCCAAGGATCTGGCACCACTGTACAATATTTTCTTAGTATAGTGTTTGTTTCAACATTACATGACGTTGTTTCATCTTTAAAAGAACTCAGTATACCCAGCTAATTGGGACCCACTGTGATTCCATTCTCAATTTCTCTGTAGCAGTTTGCAACTTCTCAAAAGCTTTGTCTAGGTTGTCATTCACAATAATCAGATCAAAGTAGTGACTATAAGCTCTCTGGATCCGTGCACTCTCATCAACAGTTTTCTTCAAATCGGTATCCTATTAAAATATTGACAAATATTAAAAATAAAACAATACTATAAAAAGCAAGTGACTAGAGTCAGATTTAAATCTGAGACACTGCATTTAAAAAAATCTTTAGAGATCAACAAGACCAGTTTTTTAAATATAAAAAGTATTTAAAATTAATTCCTAAAAATATGATGATACAGGAATCTGTGAAAGTGCAAACAGCTATTTAGATACAACAGATATTCTTAGTTACGTTACAGTCTAGCTTTAGGATTTTCATAGCTATGCACAACTCTTTAAACATGCACATAATTTGCATACTTTGAAATCTTTAGAAATGTTTCAATATTATTTTATTACAATACTGGATTTCATCAGAAAAAAATTAATAACAAAGCAGCTACATTTTGTGCTAGATCAAGCTGTATGGACCATATTAACCACTTACTTAAATGAACAGACTTGTCAATGAATATTTTCCTGGGCATTTTAATATGCAGGTGTTTATTTATAAAGCTGTATCAGCTGAGAATTAAGGTGTCATAAAGACCATCTTCTGTGACACTGATTTATCTAGCTATTTTGCCTGATAGTTTTCGCATGAAATTATTTTTCACTTTCTTTCTTAGAGCTTCACATACATTAGGCTAAATTTAGATTTAATTATATTCAGAATTATATTTGATATTTGAAATTATTCTTACTAGCTCTTTATCAATCCCATTGTCTTCCATATTCTAACACAATCTGAATCCAAACTATTATTTTAATGCATGCTATTCTGGCAATTTTAAATGGATAAATATAGCATCATATATTTAAATACAGGAGCTATGTCATAAGCAACAGATAACAACACATATTTACAGTATCTAGAAGTGTATCCCACTTTTCAATTAAGAAACTAGATTAGGAATGTTATTTGAATTAAAAGAACTTCTTGCTCCATAATATATTTTAAAACTGTATTGAGAGACATCAAGTACATTCTTTGCCTCACATCAACAAACTACTTAGTTTACCAAGTTTTCTGGAACACATGAGGCAATTATAACAAAATGAAATAAAAATCTGCAATAATCTATGCCTAAACAGTTTAGTAAAAGTCCAAGAACTACAAATGGCCAATAGAAAGAGGGAACAGAGTCTGAAGATGACCTATACTATATTAAGTGTAGCTTTAATAATGCTGATAAAATAAACTAGATTACTGAAGCTGAGTTCAATGTAGAGATATTTTAGACTGTGATTGTTCAAAAGTTATACCAGGTATGGTCTTTGGGAAGTCGGGGGGAGGGAAGGGAGGTGGGGATTTAGGGGGAGGGGGGAGGGGGGAAATACAATATGTGTTAAATTCCATGATTGTATTTGTATACTGTGGCTTTTCAATGTTAGTGCGAAAATAGAACAAACCGAATATACTGGAAGGTAATAGATACCGAAGGAGTCGAGTGAAAGAAGAAGGAGGGTGGAGAGGGTGAGAGAGAGGAGGAGGAGAAGGGAGGGAGGGAATGGAGAGGGAGTGAAGGTTAGAAAGAAGGGGAGGGGAAGTAGGCGTAGGGGGGTGTGTGAGAAGGAAGAATGAAAGTTGGAGGGGGTTGAAAGAGGGTGTATGGCAGGCCAAGGTGGTATACTGGGTTTGTATTGTAGAGGGCATTTTCTATATAAGTGAGGGCCGTGTTTATTATTCAATGTTATATGCCCTGATTAAGCACAGTGAATATGTGATTGTATAGAATGAAAACATAATAATATATATATATATATATATATATATATATATATATATATATATATATATATATATATATATATATATATATATATATATATATATATATATATATATATATATAAACTAGATTACTCACATATATTTTTTAAAAAATTATAATTTTCCTTACTGTTAGAAGCTTGGTTGTAATTCCTGCATCAACCACAGCTTTGTGCATTGCACGCAGTGTTTCAAGTTCTGGAGCAGCAATAAAAACTACATAGGGCATAAACTCTGATGTCCGCAACACTTTAAGTGCCTAGAAAGAAAATAATTAAGTTATGCATTCAATTTTTTGGATAATAGGCAGCGTCAGTGTAAACACAGAGGGTAATATGTATTTTTCACTATATAATAAACAACGTGCTTCAGTCCTTTCAAACGATGCCATCTATTAGGACACAGGAACTATGCTTCTTCTGTCACTGCATTCAGCCTCTTAAATTACATGCCACAAGAGATCCATGTGACTCTGCTGCCTTGAGGATGTTCTGGAAGCCTTTACAAATATGGCAGTTCTCCCAGGATATTAGTGGTGGACTTAGTAATGGTGGTGAGATACAGAATATGGTTCTCAGGATGTATCAGAAATTTTCTCTGGAATGTTTTCGTAAACTGTAAGTTGCTCAAAATTATAGTTAAGTCTAAATCTATATTTCAATTCAGTTATATACTTCTCAAAATGATAGCACCTAATGACAACACATGGTGTATTTATCAGGTTACAGTTACCATATTCTAGTTACATTTCAAGTATTTCTGCATACATTTTAGTAGTGAAAATAGCATTAGAAATATTTCAGTGTTCATTTCATTTTTTTTAAAAAAGCAAAATAAATAAATGCAAATATAAATGACTTGCCACACCACATGCTGAAGAATTAAGTGAGTTCTAGTCTTGCCTTGGGTATAAAGGCAACTGGGTGACTTTGGGCCACTCACTTACTCTCCATCTTGGAAAGGAAGCAATGATAAGCCATTTCTGAAATCTTGCCAGAAAAAAAATGTAGGAACCTGTCCAGGAAGTCACCAGGAGTCAACACTCATTGATAGGCATCCATTCCCCTCGCCAACAAAGCCTCCTTTTGGAATGGAATTTACACTAAACCAATAATTTGGGTTCAGAGCCATATCAAATTTTGTAGGATATTTAAAGTCAGACTGGAAGGGAACAACTCCCAAAACTGAGTGAAGGCAGGGCAGGATTAAATTCATATTAATTCCACTCCCTTCTCCAACCTTTTAATTATTGTATTGAGTTCTTTTCAAATTTTCTACTATAGGTATAAGCATACAGTTACCAAGCAAAGAAGCTTCCCTCCCACTGCCATTGACCTAATCTCCAGAGATTAAGAGAACTAGTTTGGTCTCATGATTAAAGTACTGGACTAAGAATGGGTGGGGGATTTCTTGTCCTGCCCTTGAGTCAACCTCCCTAAGCTGTAGATAAGAATGGTGAATCCCTTCTGAAAGGTTGCTAAGAAAATTACTTGACTTCTTCATGTAGTAACCTGAAGTCAACCTCAAACAATAAAAGAAATAAGAGGCTTATTCTTTATCCATCTACTGCTTCCACAGCCACAATCTCCACCCTTTGGAGACAGTAGCAAATATTGGCTAAAAAAGAAGATGGAAAAAAGTGCAGTAATGGTAGGGAACGTAAGCTCAAGAACAAACATTATGAAGCTATAAATGCTATTCCAGATGGCCTTTGGCTCAACTTTATAAGCCACTTTGCAATTCTACACATACAGTGAGGTTATGGGAACATTCATTTCAAATATGTAAGTTCTAGCTCTCCTTTAGCGACAACTGGGAAATCCACAACTTGCAAATTTCTTCAGGTAGGCATGAGTGATTTTTTTTAAAGACTATTTCTTCACATGTAGAGACTTGGGGGGGGGGGTTTAAGAGTCAGAATGGCCACTTAAATCTTGTGAAAATGACTTTTAAAACATGCTAAAATAGGAAAAGGACCAATACTGCTTTTTCTGGCCATCATTTGCAACAACAAGGGCTGATGTGGTCCCCATGTCCTGTTGAAAGCCTAGCCCTCTTGTGAAATCTGCTCACTACTCAAATTAATGTAATTACAGAAAATCCAACTCTTACAAAGTTTCTCCAACTTGATCAGATGCAAAATTTTCCCACTGATACTTGGCTATTAAAGTATTAAACTAGCATACCTGTGGATTCACATCCAAGATACATGTTCTTCCAGTCTGAACCACTTCAATAATAGAATCTATTTTTGTACCATAAAGATTTCCTTCATATTCCCCGTGTTCTAAATATCTTCCTGCTTTAATATCTGCCTCCATTTCATTTCGTGACACAAACCGGTATGCTTGTCCATCTTTCTCATCATCCCTCGATTTCCGTGATGTAACTAAATAAATTGACATACGAGCAAAACAACAATATACAAAAGATACAGCCAGGTGTGCTTTTATGTAAGAACTTTCTTACACAAAGATCTGAATACAATAGATTTCCTGTACTAGTAGAAAGGCTCTTCAACCCAAGAATAGTGTCCTATTATAGCTCACAAAATAATTCAGGTTCAGGAAATAGCAATAGCACTTACTTATGTATCACTTTACAGCCCTCTCTAATCAGTTAAGAGATGGCCTATTGCCCCCCAACAATCTGGGTCCTCATTTTACCAACCTCAGATGGAGGAAGGCTGAGTCAACCTTGAACTGGGGAGACTCAAGCTGCCAAACAGCAGGCAGCCAGCAGAAGTAGCCTGCACTACTGCATTCTAACCACTGTGCCACCATGGCTCATATAATATTTCAACCTTGAGGTATAAACCTGAGAGAAGGATTGGGGGCTGCAGGAGATCACATAAAAGCTCCAGAAATTAGGCTTTTAGTCTGCAGAGCTATTTTAATTTGCATTTTTATTTTCATTGTGAGTTCACGCAGTTTCTGCCACTCTCCCATCTGCAACTGAAAAAAACAAGTATTTTACCAACTATTTATAATTAAAATGTTTAAATGAACTTGCATACAAATAATTTAAATTCCACTCTGTAGAATTCCTTATGTAATGCATCCCAAAGAGTGGTTGGAAGTACTTATAATAGGGCTTATTCCCAGGTGAATATGCTTTGAAGCACAACTGCCATGTTTGCTGATACTATTTTACTGCCAAATATGTAAAACATGCCAATATTAGAAAAAATGAACTAGTTACACAACTTCACATGCATTTATTCATATTTTAACTTGTACAGGTAATCCTCGAGTTACAGATGTAATGGAGCCTGGCAATTATATTTGAAAACCAAGGATTTGTTGGAGTAAATCACGTAAAGTGAACGTGAAAACTTCCTGCTTTCAGCCATGCATTCACTAATTGAATGTGCTGATCGTTAAGTGTGCATGGTAGATACCTCATCACTACACAATTGCTTCCTCACTATCCTACCATGCCAGACTGTTCCCTTGCAACCTCTCTGATTTTAGTTCAGCATCTGATTGGTTTGCAAATGCTTTTCACGCATCGAGAATGTAATGTTCTGGAGGTTGTGATCTCTCATGACTTCAAGCATCCATTCTCTACAAAAGCGGATGGGTGCCTGAAGTCGTGTGATATCATGGCCCCCAGAATCTTTCATTGTCAGTGTGAAAAGCATTTGCAAGCCAATTGATTGCTGGAAGCAAAATCGCCCTGCTCTCAAAGGAACAGTGAGGAGACAGATCTTTGCAAGGTAGGATGGGGGAAAAGTAATTGTGGGGAACTGTGAGGTGAAATAGGCAGCAGTACCTCTGTGATCGTTTGTAAGGGTGAACGCCTGCTGTGATATTACAACATTCTTAGTTTCAGGACTGTGTTGTAAATACTTGGGAGGATTATTGTGTAACTTTGAACGGTCACTAAGTGAACTGTCATACCTCAAGGATTACCTGTAGTTTCCAACCAATACGATCCTGAGCTTTCTTTTGCCAATTGAGCCCCCAATATTTGTTGATGTTGTCACATATTGGTTAGAAACATGTGGAAGATAGTCTATCCTGCAATGGATAGACAATAGCTAAGATGATGATGATGATGAAGAAGAAGAAAAAGAAGATTTTTTAATTTGTCATTACACTACCTCATTTCATAATGTCTGTCTGAGATTAAGGTTATCAGGAATCAAAATAGTTTAGTGAATCTATGTAAAATAAGCAAACAAACAAGAGTGTTATAAAAACTTACATGGGACTGTGGTTCCAAATTTTGTGGGATTCAGTACAATAAATCTGTTTTTCAGACTTCTTCGGCCAACTCCTTGGGCCCCTATTAAGACTAGTGTTTTTCTTTGAAATGGAGGCATTTTTGCTACTTCCTCATATATTTGAATTTCATGTCGATCAAATTCTAGATGCAACAGAACATGTTAAAATCAAGGCAATGCGAACAATATAAATTTCACAATTCTATGGATTTAATCCGCCAATCAGCCATGAAGCTCATTGGTTGACTTTGAGACAGTTATTCTTAACCCAATCAATTTGTGATTTCTTGAATCTCAGTTGGGAGGCTGTCCAAAGGGTTGGGTGAGCCACTAGGATTAGAGCCTCTGGCGCCCCTATTACGTGACATCATTTGAGAAGGCATCTACAATGCATTTACCCTATTTAATAGGATGGACAAATTACTTCAAGAAGAGGCAGGTAAGCTAACCAAGCAAGGTTTTCAAAGTGATATCCATTTTTATTATTTCCAGCATTGAAGGTAGTGTATGTATGTATGCATGTATGTATTTTCAGAAGGGGGTCAGTATCCAATCTGGCCACTGAAAGCCATGGCAGAAAGCCCTCTGTAATAAGTGGATAGGACTGGGCCATTACAGTTGATTTAATGTAAATTTAAGTTTAATTAAAATTAATTACACATTACTAATATTAGACACATTACAAATTATGATTTGATAATTTTGGGAAACCACTGGGTGAAAGGTCTTATAGCCTGGTCCTTCAGATTCTACCTCTGATTTCATACAATAGTTTTCAAATGATGAATATACTATGAATATAGATGGATCAACAGAGTAACATTGCTAATTATATGAATGATGTAATATACAACAGCTGCAGCTTGTCACAAGGAGTAAAATATGTTTTCCTGTAATAGGATTTCTACTACTGCATGGCTATTTTTTTTTTAAATAGTGCTGTACAGAAGCCCATTGTTCCCAGTTACTTCTGGGAAACGTAGATATAATTTGTAACATAGGACTCCTAAATTATTTAATACAGTAGTAAAAAAAATCATTTATGTGCCCCATTTCACTTTAATATTAAATTGCTAAACATGACAAACTAAATTATCTGTGAGTTCAAGGATAATTTGAATTATAAAATAAATTAGCAAAACAGTGTAAATATACATTTTTACACCATAACAAGGGATATCAAATTGCCTACATGTAGGAAAACTCAGAAAAGATCAGTTTCATTTAAAATCACTTCCTAGATTTGTATGTATAGCCACTGGAGATACAGATAGTCCCTGATATATGACCATAAGTATGATTGTATACCATATTAGTTGTTGTATGGTCAGCCTGTGAACACACCCAATTTTACTATCTTTTTTGCAGTAGTTATTAAGCTAAATAAATATAAATAACTTTCTAAATATTCTTGCCAAGTTATTTTTCTGTATTCTAGTATGTAATGCTGAAATTCACAAACCTGCATTTCTAGTTGTGAGATACATCATTTTTTTCTTCTTTTTACTATTTATTGTCCCACAGAAAGGACCTAAAAACAAATGAAATATTTTTGAAATTACAATTCATTATGTTGGTTTGGAACAAAGTCTTAATGTACTCCATTGAAAGCCATATCACCCTAACTGCTTGTAACTGCTAAATTTGTTTATATAACTATAATAAATTGTTTAGACTTATGATTATAATACTCCCTATTTAATTTTATCTAAGTACCAGCAGATGGCAGAAAAGATTCAGGAATCAGAAAGAAAGCAAATTATTTTGATTACTAATTTGTAATTATGGACAATAATGTATTCCATTATTAACAATCCATGGAATTTGAAGAATGTACATAATCAAAATGATATTTTTGAGTTCCTTACTTGAATTTTCCCAGTCCCGTCTAACAAATGCTTTCCTCTTTTCTTCTAAGAACTGGCTAGGAATAAGTCCTGCACTTCCTCCTTCTTTGACATGGCTGGCCTGAATTAAAATTAAGTATGAAGCAAAATTGATTTTTACATTATATGTTGTAATGTAAATTATAAGTTGTAAAGTCAGACACAGTTTTACAACTAACTACAATAAAGTTCTAATGTAGCCAAAAGCAATTTAATGTTCAGATTTATTCATATAAACAAGTTGGATGCAAAGCACTGTAACACACTAGTAGACAAGAGATATCTGAAACATGTTTAAGTATGAGAACAGTTGAACATTCCAAAAAAATTTCCACCCACCTTTCAACAACCAAAACCTATTTTTCAGTAAATATACTAAGTGAAGGCCTAAAACAGTACATATTAAAAATGCATTTTTTTAAAAAAAAAATCCCATTTCCTCCCTTTACTTTTATTAAACAATTGAATGAACAGATATGAACTTTAATTCAGAATTTCTTATGTTCCAAAGACTTGTACAAAGTCTTTAGATACCAAGGTGCATAGCAAGCCAAAATAATACTAAAATGTCATAACACATCTTCTGTCATTTGAGCCCTAATTCCTGGCCATCTAGGCTTAAAAATAAGATTACATAATGTAGATCACTTAAGTAATATAGACCAATTGATTTGTAAAAAAACAAATATATCCTAAGGAAGCAGATTTATCTTGATTATATCTAACAATATAAGCAGAAATAAAAATAAAGTAGCAATATCCCCTTTCTAAATGCTTAGATGAATTCTATTCAATCCCCCCCCCCAATTTGTATTCCTCCTGAAATACCAAGACTGATAATCCATCCCATAGCAACAACCCAAGGCTAGCTGTTTTTGAATGCAATGGACAAAAAAATTAGGAATGTGCCCTTTAGTGTGTGTGTGTGTGTGCTTGTGTTTGTGTGTGTGTGCTTGTGTGTGTCCGTCCGCGCGCACAGACACACAAAGAAGCCCATCCCAAAAGCATGAAGGCTTTTTTATTCACACATTTCATAAAGGTTACTAATATCCATGTATTTCTGTAACAATTTAATAAGTACCGTATTTTTTGGAGTATAAGACACACCCTTTTTCCTCAAAAAAGAGGCTGAAAATCTTGGTGCGTCTTATACACTGAATACAGCATTTTTTTTGCCTCATGAAGCCCCACCCCCTCCATTAAAATAGCGGTGCATACCTTTATGGAAGCTTTCAGAGAGCTCCTGGGGGCTGGGGAGGACAGAAATGAGCAAAAAATGGGCCATTTTTGACCCCCCAGCCTCCAGCAGCAATGTATCAGCCTCCATAAGGCATAAAAATGTGCATGCAATTTTTTTGACAAAAATGGGCCATTTTCTGCTTGTTTGGGGCCCCCCACCCCCCAGGAACACTCTGCAAGCCCCCCCAAGGCTATTCGTGCCCCTCTTTTTAAAAAAAAATGGGCCCATTTTCATGATGTTTGCAGAGTGCAAAATCTTTTTTTTTTTCCTTTTGGAAAGCTCTCTTAGTGATTGATGAGAATTACATTGATCAAGTACTGTGCCAGCAGAAACAAAGTCTTAGGTGCTTCAGATTGTCAGCTATTTTCTTCTCCAGCACATGGATAAATACACTTGGAAACATCTTCCTACCTATCTATTCTCTCTCTGTCCCTACCTATCTACCATATTTTTCAAAATATAATACGCACCGGGGTATAAGACACACCAAGATTTTGAAGAGGTAATTTTTTTAAAAAAGTCCCACCACCAGCTCCCAGGAACACTCTGCAGGCATCCCAAACCATCTGCATGCTCCATTTTTTTGTGAAAAATGGGGCATGCAGAGAGCTGCCAGGCTCCAGGATTACGGCGCTCCTGTATTCCAAAGTTTCCTTTTCATCCTGCACTTCTTCCATTAACCAAAATACCAACGATGCAAATAGCAATTTTCCAGAGAGAAAGTGGAGATCGAGGGCCAGGAAAAGTCTTTGTGCAGAGGAGATTGGTTTTCTTCCTTTGCGCCACCTCCCCCCCAGTCTCTCCGGATCTGTTATGCAGTGCTTATTGCTACTGCTGCTATCGCGCCCAGCCACCGTATCTCTTTGGTGCATGACAAATCGTGTGTGTGTGTGTGTGTGTGTGTGTGTCAGATCTGTCATGCAGCAAAGAGATATGGTAACTGGGCACAATAGCAATAAGCAGATCCAGAGAGATTGGGGAGGTGGGGGATGGAGGAAGGAAAGGGAAGAGGAACAATCTCTCTACGAAGGCTTTTATCAGAACACTAGATTGGGAAGTTAAAAACTTGGAATGGGATATAATCAAGCTTGATTCAAAGGCTTTGGCTCTTGATATCATGCTGCCACCTGTAAATGCTATTACCACGATCTCTGCCTCCTGGAACCTCCCGAGAAGGGGCAGGTAAAGCAGGTGCTGCAGAGATTGGGTACAATCAAGCTTGAATCAAGCTTGATTGTACCCCATTCCAGGTATTTAACTTCCCAATCTAGTGTTCTGATAAAAGTCTTCCTAGAGAAATTGTTCCTCGTCCTTTCCTCCACCCACCCTCTGCCCCAATCTCTCTGGACCAAACCCTTTGAATCAAGCTTGATTGTACCCCATTCCAGGTATTTAACTTCCCAATCTAGTGTTCTGATAAAAGTCTTCCTAGAGAAATTGTTCCTCGTCCTTTCCTCCACCCACCCTCTGCCCCAATCTCTCTGGACCAAACCCTTTGAATCAAGCTTAATTGTACCCCATTTCAGGTTTTTAACTTCCCAATCTCCTGAGAAATCTACCATCTCTGAGGCATCTTTTGTTTGCAGGAGGAGGAGGAGGGTGGCTTAAAGCAGTGCCTCTTTAAACCAAAGCCTTTGAGTAACTGGTAAAGAAAGGCGTGCTTTTCGGGCGGCAGTTTTTGTCAGGTTCCAAGCTCGGCTTTCTTTCTCTGTTACTCAAAGTCTTTGGTATACTCTGCCATCACTCTCCTCCTCCTCCTGTAAGTGAAAGGTGCCTCAGAGATTTGCCGGGCAACTCAGGGGAGACAATGGCCACAATGACTTCACTCCCCAGCAATGTGAGGAGCCGCTGCCACCACCGCCACTGCCTGAGCCCTCCTGGGAGCCCAGCCAAGCGGGAGCCCCGAAAGTGAAACGTCTCTCCTTTCTAGCCATCACAATCTCTGCAGCGCCTGCTTCACCTGCCCCTTTTTCAGACAACCTAGGCCGCTACATTCAGAGTATAAGACCCACCCAGATTTTCACCCTCTTTTTTGGAGTAAAAAGGTCTGTCTTATACACCTATCCTCCGCGAGCTGCACTGGTTACCGATCAGTCTCCGGATACGCTTCAAGGTGCTAGTCGTAATTTATAAAGCCCTTCATGGTATTGGATCTGGGTACTTGAGAGACCACCTGCTGCCAATTACCTCCCACAGACCCATTAGATCTCACAGGGTTGGCCTCCTCCGGGTTCCATCTACTAGCCAATGCCATCTGGCTACTACCCGGGGGAGGGCCTTCTCTGTGGCAGCTCTGGCCCTTTGGAATGAACTCCCCGCAGGGATTCGGACCCTCACCTCTCTCCAGGCCTTCTGAAAAGCCGTCAAAACCTCCCCGCTTGACATGTATGGTTGTGCGATTGTTGCTTATTTTTATTATTTGTATTTCATTTTGATGTTCCCCTTTCCCTTTTTGGATTGTTCGCCGCCCTGAATCTTCCCGGAGAAGGGCGGCATATAAATAATAAATTCCATTCCATTCCATTCCTAAAATACGGTACTGTATTTCTCTCTCTCCCCCCCTCTATTCCTCTAGCTACCAACCTGCCTACTCACTCTCTCTCCCTACCTACCTACTGTATTTCTCTCTCTCTCTCTCCCTCTACCTACCTATCTCTTTTTTTAAAAAAATTGCCTCTTCAAAATCTTGGTGCGTCTTATACTCTGGTGCGTCTTATACTCTGAAAAATATGTTATACTACAGTATATCTGTGTGCTGATTTGTATAATTTGGTCATTCTAACTTAGCACAGAATTGCACATGATCTCGACAAGTCTGTATTACTTTTTACAGACAGAATTATAATTTGACCACATAGAAGGGATAGCCTAAGGATCTACTCTACTTTCATGAAACAGTTCTGAATTTCTGTCTGTTTTTTTTTTTCATTCCTTCCTTCAAGATCCTGCAGTTTTCTTGGGAAGCTTTTTCAGAAGTGGTTTGCCTTTGCTTTCTTCCTAGGGCTGAGAATAAGTGACTGGCCCAAGATCACCCAGCTGACTTTGTTCTTAGGATAGAACTAGAACTGATTTCTTAACTACTATACCAAACTAGCTCTCTTGCCTGAAATTATATTTAACAGTAATTCCTCATAGGTTACAAAATAGCATTTAAATAAATAAATAAATTCAGAATGTATATAGAAGAAGACTGGATTAATGCATTGAAAATTTGTATTACATTCAACAATCTCTAACCTGCCACCAGTTTGGGTCTTCTCGATTTACAATCTGAAGAATTTCTCCCTTGGAAAATTTAAGACCGGCTTCTTTGCATGGAATGAGATTATCATTGAAGGGATTATAATCAAAGTGACACTTCACAAATACCTGAAACATAATTTTAAAAATAGTTTAAGAACAACCATTCTAACAGACTTACAAATGCTCATCAATTTTGTCACTTGCTTAAGATTTTAATCATTTTTTTTCTTTGTTTCAGCAAAATGAAGGGTCCAGAGGACAATTGTGAAAGATGATTAAGTTTCTGGTAAAGATTCAAGCTGTACAAATCCCTTGAAATGCATTATTACAGTTATTGTATGGTCATTTATGTTATAATTTGTGTTTTACTGATCCCAATTATTTTTAGATGTCTTTATTCTCAGAATGCAGTCAAGTGAGCTGAAGTGAAACCAATATTTTAATTAAGAGTTCAAACTTGCATAGAAGATTCTGCCATCTGCCACAGAAGAAAACTCTGTCCCAATGCAATAGATTGAAAGGTTACAATTGATTAATGTTGTAACAAAGTGACTTGCCTTTACATTAAATAATCACTTCCATGATTACTAAAATAATGAAACAATTCTTTTAAATACAATTTTAAAGATATTTTACACATAGTTTAATGTTTATTCAAAGTTAATTTATTTTATTCCACATCTTACAGTCAGTCGTCTTTTAGAAACAGTGTTTTGAATAAAACATGACTAAAAAGCAGTGAATACATGGATACTATAGAAAGTTCCAACACACAAATTCTTACAATGTAATATTTTTCAAATATTGCATCAAAACATTTTAGGTTTATTCAGCAAATCATAGTTCTGAAAAGACAAAATTACTTTTTATGCAGTGAGATTGGACTAGGCTACAACTCAGTCAACCACTCAGTATTGGCTTCCCAAAAATTTATTATTACTGCTTAAGCATAAATATTTTTTTACATATAAAATTTTAACATAAATGGAAAACTGACACCTGAGATATAGAAGAAACATAATAAACAACAGTATTATACTCAAAGGCCTGAGAATGGTTAATACATGAGCTATAATTATGGAAGACTTTGCAACAATAGCTGCCTCATTTTCACTGCTGCTGCACAATATTTTGCTACCATTTGAATAATGGAAGATGTAGCATCTGAAAATAACATAGAAATTGCCAATTCACCCAGATATTGTTGAAGAAAAGATAGAATGAATATATATATATGTATGTATGTATGTATATATGACACATCTGTAAATGTCACAGCAATATGACACATGTTGGGCTACTTCAATATCCCTTGTTACATAACGGCAGACATGTTTCTCTAATGGGTTTTAAGAGTATATTCTCTGTAGAAATACTAAAGGGATTATATTATACACCTAGCTCAGAAACCACCTTACCATAATTCGGGAAATGTCACTACAGGCATGCTAATTAGCCACTCCCAAGCAACTCTTATGACAACCCAGTGCTGTTTTTTGAAAATTAAAGTATTTGTCTGAATTTCAATTTTTCTAAAGGAAATATTTGTCATATGCCAATTTCTCCCATTTCCCCAACAAGATTATTCAGGTTTAGTGGAAAGTTTTCAGTTGTTATTAATGGGTAAGATCCTAAGGAAAAGAAATGGAGTTAAGTAGTAATTTAGTCTTAATCACCATGCCTTAATCTCAAATTCGCTTCTAGGTTAGGCTTCTAACCTAAGGTAGACATCGACAATTTATCTGGGTGTAGTAAGTATAGTCCTTAAACATTTAGTCTGGGCTATCTTAAGAATATTTTTCTTACCATAGAGCCCCAGGTGGGCATTTTAGCCTGGAAAAATTTCAAAATATCTCAAACTAAACTATCTCCTTTAATGAAGAAAAATCATATGATGGCTGTTACAGATCTTCAAATCATTAGACAGATGTAATCATGATGGGCCATCCTATTTCCCTTACAATAGAAAACAACTTCCAAATATTTAAAAATACTGGCAGCTGAGAACTCCCAACTAACAGATAATTTACAATTATTAATACATTTCCATAAACACTATTATATGAGAAAAATGTCTTAAATGTAAGAGTTTGAAAAAATGCTCTTAAAATTTGTAATATTCATAAAAACACTGTTTTCATAAATATTCTGAAACATCTCTGACATTTTATATATTCAAATCTGACTAAAGGATGATAAATAAGAACCATATACACCTGAGTAACCTAAAAATTCAATTTGAGCACAGACTTGGGAACAGATCTTTTCCATAATCCGGAGACTGCCTATATGAGCTTTTCTAAAGTTTCCCTTTATACTTCATCTGATAGAAGGAATCATTCTTCTGTGGTCCAACAGCAGAGTGGGAAATAAGGACTCCATTATCTGCATTTAGCAGTATTGATATCTGCAGCCTGCAAGTTTAAGTGCATGGCTATCTGATTTGTTCACAATTTCAATTACAGAGTTGATGAACTAATTAAACAGAGCAAGGACTAAAATACATCTCTGATGCATTCTATGTTCCATCCATATTTCATTAGAGAGTAGCTCTTGATTATTATACACCTTACAGCATTGAGATACAATGAGATACAAGCTGGAGGAACTGCCTGCCCATGGTGTGTTCTTGAGCTTATCCCATTGAATTGTCCTACTATGGAATCAAAAGTGACTAAAGTCGAAATATTATGGATATAAGGATGGATTTAAATTATTCATATATTTCTGAATAAACTGTCATAGTACCAGAATAGGGACAACAGTTCATTATCCATTCTTAAAGTCACCCTATTTATCCCCTATGATTCCTTCTATGAATCTGTCCATGACTCATATTCATTGTTTAGATGACAATTGGTCTACAGTTAGCTAGATCATCCCACTTACCCATCTTATAGAGAAGAACCATTAATGGTAGCCCCAAAATCTTAGAAATGTGCCTGGTTTGGTTGACACACACACACACACACACACACACCCATACAGAGATGACAGTAAAGGCACTAACCATTTGCAGTTATATTTGATCACTTCAGGCAAAATACAGTCATTGACCCCATCATTTAACCACAGAGTAATAGGGTGTTCTTTCCAGACATAAAATTCTAAGCCAAGAACTTACAGAAGAAAACGAGTAAAAATAAGATGTGTTCATGTGCCATTTGTACATAGGGGCAGAAAGAAATAAAAACCAATAAAATATAATGTATAATTTTATTCTCAAGGAATTGACCGAACATCCTGTTTTTAAGAATTTACTAAAATTATTGCATTAATTTTGTTGCCCAGAAATCAACATCTTCATTTTCATCTTCAATAGTGAGTCAGCTTGGTGTAGGTGATTAAGGTGCTCACCTAGAAACTAGGTGACTGTGAATTCTAGAGCTCACTTAATCATGGAACCCAGTTGGATGACTTTGGACTAGTCTTAGCCCAACCCATATCATAGAGTGGTGTTGTAGAGGGAAAATAAGTAAGAACATTAAATTTGTTTTCTGCCTTGAGTTGGCCAAAAATATTTTAAAAGGGGAATACAAATCTAATAATAATAATAGATATTAACATGCATCTTTTCATATACTTGAGTTGTAGTCTGCTGCAGCTTTATAATGCTTGCATTCTGAATGAAATTCCTGTAACTACAGTGCATTTACATATATATTTTAAGTGGCTCTTAGCAAAATATTAACTGCAGACAGCTGTCACCTTTAAATATGACTATAGCTGGATTAATTAACATATTTGATTAGACTTAGGAAAGAAAACAAAGTAACATTTACTATATAGCTTCAAATCAAGGATAGTACTACTAACCTGTTGGGGAACAATATTATCTTTGTAGCTAGGAAGAATCTTCAGAGTGACACTACCACTAATACTCTTCAGGAGTTCTTGCAATTCTTTTGGATTGTTTCCAACTTCATGACCATTAACCTCTTTAATGATATCACCTACATGTAGGAGACCTTGTCGGTCTATCATTCCTCCATGAAGGATTCTTGCAATCACCAGGTCATTATTCTCCACCCTAAATGTCACACCCTAAATGAACATTTGAAGGGCATCAGAGTTTATCTCTGAAACATTTATACCCATTTCAGAACTAGAATCTTAACACTGTGATTTCTTTTTAGTTGACATCACATAAGAACTCTTAAAACTTGTACACTGTTATGATCGTGAAATCCAAAAGCAAAAGAGGATTTCATACAAGGAATTAACTAATAAACATGGATTTTTCACATTTTCAACTTACTGAACACAATTATTTTAATCTTTATCTAACTTATTAACAAATTTATTCATCTACTCTATTTACTAGCTGAAGAACATGTATAGAGATATGAAAGCAAATCTTTAGCATTTCTTCTCCCTGGAGTATATCATTGTTTTCAATGAACTTGATTATTCTTCTTTCATATACACTCACACACTAAAAGCTTGCAGTCTCACAAAAGCATTGGACTGCCTTAATATATAAAAACAGATATTTAAAAAATTATGCCTCTCTCACTACATGTTTATATTTTAGTGTCTATTCAAGAAGTATTTTGCCATCTTATAATTTTAATTAAAGAAACAACACAGATTATGCAAGTCTGTCAAATACATTTCATATTGAAAAGGGAAAGGGGAAGTCATACTTACCAAAGGCTCCCCTGCTCTTTTATGAATACCAAGTATACGAATAGCATCTACTGGTACTATCTGATTGTTCACTGAAGCATTATTTATTTCTGGGCTAGAAGGAGGAGATTCATAACACTTTGATGCCACAATATCATGCGCTTCTAAGAGTGACTGTAAATAGAGAATGGATGAGATGATTCATTTAATACATTTTTTTACAGCTATAATTGACCAATAGTTACACCGAATAATTTGAAGGCCATTTCCTCGCAATCCAGAATGGTCCTACAATATTAATAGGGCAACTTCTCAATTTTATAAACAGCAACTACAATATATGATAAACTCTATTCATCATACAGAGAATTTTTGTACAGATTGCTCATTCTAGCATCGTTTTTTCAGTGCAAAACAACAAATGTGATCCAGTTCAGAAGAAAAGCTAAATTATGCTCTAATCTGAATTAAATTAAATAGAAATTGTAATTAAAGTTATTAATCAATCAAAATATATTTATACTCCAAGACCAAAAGCTTCTGAAGTTATATCAACTTCAGTCTAACATTAAGACAATCATTTTTAGATCTGGACCATAAAGTCTTGTCTTAAAAAAAAAAAAAAACTACCTATTTTCATGTTTTATAGCAATTAAACAAAAATATATTTAATTGTTAAGACTAGAAAATATACTTACCAGAAAGTGTGGCTCCTTTAGTATACCAACTAATTCGGCAATATTTTCATCTTTATTTATTAATGGACTGATGTCTTCAAGAATCTCATTGACCAGCTCCAGATTGTTATCACTCACAGCCTCAAGTTTGGAATCCTCTAATCGTTCATGAGCCTATGAAAATTAGAGTAAGTCATACTAACAAGAAAAGGGTTTTTGATTTACCATTGATTTTACAATATTTACTAGGTATTTTGATAACAACTCAGCTAGATCAATTATATTGTACTTTCTGCAAATTGTTTTTTCATGCAGTGCAATTTAGGATTTTTATCTTTGTTGCAGGATCCTTGAAAAAAACAGCACTTCTGTTAAATAAAGCATGCAAACATACTTTTCTGAATTTTTTGTTTTTGCTCCTAGTAACTGAAGTAAAATAATAAGGTTAATACACAGCCTTTTGGAAATAGTAAGGCACAATTATGCTTCAGATTCTGGTAGAGATTCTCACCACAGGTAATGTTATAAAGACTAAATATCTTACAAAATAAAATGTTTCATTGAAATATATGTATCAGTATAAAATGGGTGTTTGCTGAAAGGTGACGTTCTTAGGGTAACCAAGTTAGCAAATTAGAATCATTATTTTACATCTGCTTCCTTATGGTGTCTATTTTTACCATAGAAGTCTGATTTTATTTTTGTTTTAAAAATGGATAGGGACACCAGTTCCTAAGCCTTGAAGCATTACTTCAAGGCTGAAAACTCAATGCAAAGTAAATGAGACCAAGGAAGTATAAATCATACATACTGTATCCAAATTAGCAAAAGCAAAAGGATTTTTTCCCCAAAAGTTTATCTTCAGCTGAACCGCAATTGAGAACACAATAATGAATATCCACATTTATTTATTTTCCATCTGATATCTAGAAAGACGGGGGCAACTAAATTCAGGTCATCCTTTCATCAGGTCAGGGTAGACAGCTCTTGATTTACAACCACAATTAGGAACAAAATTCACTACATAGCAATCATCAAGTGAGTCATGCCCAATTTTATTATCTTTTTACTGCATTATTAACTTGTTAAGTCTGGCTTCCCCCATTGACTTTGCTCGTTGGAGCCAGCTGGGAAGATTGCAACTGGCAGGCTCATGATCTCAGGATGCTGCAATGAATGAAAATGCATGTTAGTTAGTTAGTTAGTTAGTTAGTTAGTTAGTTAGTTAGTTAGTTAGTTAGTTTATTGGTCTTGTATGCCGCCCACTCCCGAAGGACTCCGGGGGGCTTACAATAAAAAGGGGAAGGGGATAAATAGACAAAACAACAATTTAAAAGACACAACATTCATAGTTACCGTGGGGCTGGATACTTCAACAGCCCCCCGGCCTGCCGGAGCAGCCAGGACTTAGTGGCTTTCTGGAGGGCCGGGAGAGTAGTAAGGGTCTGGATCTCCATGGGGAGCTCGTTCCAGAGGGCTGGAGCTGCAATGGAGGGTCACCAGCCGACATTGGCTGACAGATGGGATCTGGAGAAGGCCTAGTCTGTGCGATCTGATTGGTCTTTGGGAGGTAATTGGCAGGAGGCAGTCTCTCAGGTACCCAGGTCCGATGCCATGTAGGGCTTTATAAGTAACGACTAGCACCTTGAAGCGAGTCCGGAGACTAATGGGTAGCCAGTGCAGCTTGCGGAGGATAGATGTAATGTGGGTGTACCTAGGTGTACCCACAATCGCTCACGCGGCTACGTTCTGGACTAGTTGAAGTCTTCGAACACTCTTCAAGGGCAGCCCCATGTAGAGTGCATTACAGTAATCCAGTCTTGAGGTCACGAGGGTGTGAGTGACTATCTGAAGGGCCTCCCGGTCCAGGTAGGGTCGCAATTGGTGCACCAGGCCTGGACAAAGGTCCCCCTGGTCTCAGCCAACAAATGGTATTCTAAAGTCAGCTGTGGATCCAGGAGGACTCCCAAATTGCGAACCCTCTCCAAGGGGCGTATAATTTCACCCCCCAGCCTGAGAGATGGAATAATTGGCCAATCTTTGGGAGGGAACATCAATAGCCACTCGGTCTTGTCGGGATTGAGTGCAAGCTTGTTCATACCCATCCAGACCCTGACAGCCTCCAGGCACTGGGAAATCACTTCTACCGCTTCACTGAGTTGGCATGGGGCGGACAGATACAACTGCATATTGTCCATGTATTGATAGTATTTAATCCCGTGCCGGCGTATGATCTCACCCAGCAGCTTCATGTAGATGTTAAATAGGAGGGGGGACATGACCCCATAATTGAGGGACCTTGGGGTCGACCTCTGCCCTACGACCAACACCGACTGCGACCTGTCCGAGAGGTAGGAGAACCACCAAAGGATGGTGCCTCCCACTCCCACCTCCCGCAACCATTGCAGAAGGCCGCTGAGGGGTCAAGGAGCACAAGGATAGAGGGGTGACCCCAATCCCTGGCTCACCAGAGATCATCAGTCAGCGCGACCAAAGCAGTTTCCGTGCTGTAACCAGGCCTGAAACCCGACTGAAAGGAATCCAGATAATCGGTTTCATCCAAGGACCGTCGGAGTTGAAAGGCCACCACTTTCTCAACAATCTTCCCTATAAAGGGCAGGTTGGAGACTGGACGATAGTTACTCAAAATGGCTGGGTCCAAAGAAGGTTTCTTCAGGAGGGGTCTCACCACCGCATCCTTTAGGAGGAGCGGGAAAATTCCCTCCCGGAGAGAGGTGTTAACTATTGTCTGGATCCAGCCATGTGTCACCTCCCTGCTGGTCGAGACCAGCCAGGAGGGGCACAGGTCCAGTATACAAATGGAGGCACTCAACGCTCCCATGGCCCTGTCCACTTCCTCAGAAGAGACAAGTTGAAATTCAATCCATGAAATAGCAATAGCAGTTAGACTTATATACCGCTTCATAGGGCTTTCAGCCCTCTCTAAGCGGTTTACAGAGTCAGCATATTGCCCCCAACAACAATCCGGGTCCTCATTTTACCCACCTCGGAAGGATGGAAGGCTGAGTCAACCCTGAGCCGGTGAGATTTGAACAGCCGAACTGCAGAATGAAATGCGCTCAAGACCTTCCCCCGGTACCTCGGCTGGTACCGTGCAATTGGAGTTCAGCTCTGTCCGAATCCGAGCGACTTTATCCATTAGAAACTGAACAAATTCCTCAGCTCTGCCTTGTAAAGGTCATCCGCATCCCACCCTTTCAAGAGGGAGCGGGTTATTCTAATGCCAGTTGCCAAGCAACGAAATTTTGATCATGTGACTTTAGGGACATTTTGAGAGGTGTAAAGTCACATTTTTCAGCTGCACTGTAACTTTGAATGGTTGTTAAATGAATATTTTAAGCTGAGGATTACATAAATAATAATTCCCCTTTTGGAGAAGAAACTGCCATTCATCTATTAAGTGTGTACAGGTAGTCCTCAACTTACAACAATTGAATTAGTGACTATTTAAAGTTACAACGGCATTAAAAAAGTGACTGATGACCATTTTTCACACTTATGACTGTTGCAGCACCTCTATAGTCATGTGATTTACATTTGGCTGTATGGAAACTGATTCATATTTATGGCGGTAAAGGTATCCCCAAGTCAAGTGATCCCCTTTTGCAACCTTTTGACAAACAAAGTCAATGGAGAAACTAGATTCACTTAATAATTTGTTACTAATTTAACAACTGAAATGATTCATTTAATAAATGTGGCAAGATAAGTTGTAAAATGGGGCAAAACTCACTTAACAAATTTCTCACTTAGCAACATAAATTTTGGGCTCAATTGTGGTCATACATTGAATACTGAAGAAACACAATATTGAAACTTCAAATTATAACTCACCATGCACATAAACATCTACTCTTCTTTCATCTTTTCACATGCTATTTTTGATACAACAAATTAATGAATTTAATTAATGGATTTTTACTGAAATCTAAAAGATGAAGTTAAGAATCGTGGTGGTAGAGTGGTTAGAATGTAGTACAGCAGGCTAAATCTGCTGACTGCTGGCTGCCAGCAGTTTGGCAGTTCGATTCTCATGGGCTCAAGGTTGGCTCAGCCTTTCATCCTTCCAAGGACCCAGATTGTTGGGAACAAAAGACTGACTCTGTAAACCACTTAGGAAGGGCTGTAAAGAACTGTGAAGCAATACATGTCTAAAGGTAGGATCTCTTCATCTTTTTAATCTAAAAATATTTAGTACACTCCCCCACACCCCTCACATTGTTACAATTCAATATTTTTTCCTTCTGAATTAAAGCAGTGCACTCTTGGGGTGTTCTGGAGCAGTGTTTTTCAACCTTTTTTGTGCAAAGGCACACTTTTTTCATGAAAAAAATCACGAGGCACACCACCATTAGAAAATGTTAAAAAAAATTAACTCTGTGCCTATACTGACTATATATAAAGTAATTTTCCCACGGCACACCTTACACTATGTCACGGCACACTAGTGTGCCACGGCACAGTGGTTGAAAAACACTGTTCTAGAGTCCCCCACAGTGTACCCTTTTTTCGAAAACTATTTCATAATCAATTCTCCTCATGTGATACATCAGGGATTTCCAAGGGGCTAATTAGTGTACCTGAGAAGATGAAGTCACCATTTGGAAATTAACTGCCATAAATAAATATTTCATACCTTAGCAAGTGATTTTACAATAGGATTCTCCATAATTCCTTTCAAGAAAATAAGGTCTATTTCTTCAGCTCCTGATGATGAGGGTAAATCAGTAAGATTATCCAAAACTTGCTGCATTGCTACTGAAAAGAAACACAGATAAAATACTTCAAACTTATTATAGTAAATATATAAATAATTAAAACAATTAATAAAAGTGACCAGCCACTTAAAAGGCCAAGCACCAATTATTTTCTCCTTTAATGGTGGTTTGGAGAGATTTTAACAACTAAAAAAAACAGTAAGAAACCCTTTGGTCACTTTAAAGCCAACAAATTTACAAGTAGTTTTGGCTTAACGATTGTGCTGTTTAGCAGCCAAACCTATGATGCCCCTGAAAAAAAAACTTTATAACCAGTCTTCTCATGACCACGGCAGTGATTTTTATATGGAATGACTGCATTGCTTAGTAATGGAATTGCTGATTCCATTCTAGTTGTTAAGCAAGGACAAGCTGTATTTGGGATAAATATTTGAGCATTCATAAAACTGGAACTGGGTGATGGCTTTTCATCCGTTTCTTTACCTACTTTTGAGAGAAAAACATCAGTGTGGTAACTTCCCTAGAGGATGGAAAAGACTGTAGAAAGGTGGAGTTAATCCTGTCAGTTTCCATTCATTGCCTATTAGACAAAGCTAAATACACATCAGACAGTTATGAATTAGTTAAGCATGTAGAACAGGCCTATTAAACTGGCAGCTACATCACATGCAGGCCACGCCTATCCTGTCTCCGCGAAAGCAAAAAACATTGCAATACATCACGATTCGGCCCATGACGCAATCGAGTTTGAGAGTTTGTGATGTAGAAGGACATAATCCTTTAAAAGTGCCAATTAATGCATAGCAACCTATGTGTCTATTTATAAACCACTATTTATTGAACAGTAAAGTAAATGGCCTACATTAGGGTGTAGATCTATATGCTGAGATAAGATTCCATACTTCCATTACTCAACTCAGTTTCTAATTTCAACTTTACTGATTTAATTGTAATTACTGTAATATAAGTGGAGGGAATGCTTGTAAACTACAGGTAGTCTGGCTTTGTTTAATGACTGTTTGGAGATAATAGTTGCCTCAGAAAAGGTGCTTTATAACCCATAAAGTACTTCTAGCCATCGCAAAATGTTGCATCCTCCTCCCATGGTCACATGACTGCATTATGGAAACTGACCGACATTTTTTTTGCCATTTCTAGTGTGTTTTGCCAAAAAAAACCCACCCTTTCAGGAAAATAGGTTCACACTTACAATCTTGTGATTCACTTAACAACCATGTGATTTAGATTCACGACATCTTGATTCTCTTAATGATTGCCATAAAACAGTCATAAAATTGGATCTGATTCTAAATTTATGACCATCACCACTTAATAATTGAAATTCCAGTCCCCATTGCTGTCATGAGTGGAGGACTACCTATCACACTAATTTTATTCTTCAAGGGTATTTAATTTTGTATGGATGTATAAGTGCAATAAAACAACTTGCATATAAAAAGTGCTTGTGTAAAAACAGGTCAAGCCTAAAGCACTGGACCAGAATGGTAGTTACTGATCCTCAATAGTGATTTAATGTGCATTAATGTGCTTGCATTAATTTTTAACAATGATTAATAATTATGACATCACTGGAAACAAAACACAGTAATTGAGTACAGCAGACATCCTAGGCTTGCTTTCTATAGTGAACAGAAGCAATCATAGGAAAAAATAATTATCGTTTTTAAAAGAAAAATCACATCAAACAGGAAACAACGAGATTGTTAAAAATAAAAGTTTCTACAATATTGCCCATAAGGAGTACTTCAAAACAGAACTTCAAGCGCTCATGAACCACTACACATTATCTTCACAATAGTTTTCACTAAATAACACTAACACCTACGTTCTTAATATGTCCTCGCTTGAAAGGGGAAAAATATTTTCTGGAAAAATATTACTAAGTAGAAAATTTTAACTATGTGGTACCATTCTTAAAATAAACATGTATCATACAATGAAAGCTTTTTAAAAACGTTGCTATAACCACACATTCCCATCTCCTTCTAGCAAACAAGTTCTCTTTGAAAAGTTTGTGTAGGAGGCTAATGACAGTTACATTATGCTTTCAGGAATTCTGACAGCATTTTTTCTTTAGTTGATAAGCCAAGATTGTTGTCAACCATACTCAAATTTCAGGAACATAATGCACTTTTATTAATTAAAAAATGAGGAGTAGCAGTTGTGTAGGTAGATAGTAGCAAGAAATTCAAGTTCATTATCTAGATTAAAGTCAATAAATTGCATAAGAACTGTTTTAATAGTTGGGGGCAAACTTACTTCAAAAAGATGGATGCAAAATATTTCTCACATTTACTTGTACAATATCTAAATTTATGCACAACTCTGAGGTAACAAAATAATGTACAAAACAGCTTCCTAAAGTTTACTATCCTGGATGTCAAATGCTGCAAACCTGGGGAAAAAAATTCAATACCCAGAATACAGTTTTTATTTGTAACAAGCAAAATATTATCTGCATGTATTAATCTAAAAAACACAAAAAAAGCTGCAGCAAATGATTAACACCACAATTATATAGATGATCACAGACAGTGGAAAATATATCCCCCCAAACTAACATTTTTTCATAATCTGCTTCTATGCAGATGTATTTGGATACAGTAGGATCCATATTATGTAGATGGCCACACTGACAGGAAATTATGCAATTCAATCTTTCTGGAAAGCATAAGGTTGGGAAAAGAAATCAATTCTTTACAGTAAAGTTCTGTTCGACTTTGGGAACTTTAAAAAGAACATTGGTCCTTACCTGAACATTCCTTTTCTGTAGAATTGAGAGAGGGGCTACGAGTGCTTATTCTCAAAGCCTGATTGGTCCAAAGTCTGAGAGAAATTTCTTTTAATATCCTCCTTTCCCTGTTGGTTTCTAGTTTCCTCGTGGTCGAATTATGAATGACAAAGGCTGAAAAACAGAACACAGAGACCACCCGACTGCTAATCATCCTTCCTGACTAGTTACAACTAATGCTGAACTAAGGGGGGGGGATGTAGCTCCTCCCTCAATTCTACAGAAAATAAACTTTCAGATAAGGACCAACATTCTTTTTCAGTATAATTGAGGGAAGGGCTACACGTGGGACATACCCAAGCTCCATCCCAGGGAGGGATATTCAAGACCGAGGGGAGGGGCAGTCATCACCTGCTGGAGAATCCTGTGCCCAAAGGATACCTCCACAGATGCAAAAGTATCCAGATGATAGTGTTGGATAAAGGGTGTCAGGGACAACCAGGTGGCCACCTGGCAAATGTCCTCGAATGGGGCTCTTGTGGCCCACGCTGCCATAGTAGTGGTGCTCCACATGGATTGAGCCATGATCCCCATGGGTGGAGTCTGGCCTGAGGACTCAGGTGGTGAAGATGGCTTGCCGTAACCACCTGCCAATTGTGGCAGATGAGACCCTGGCCCCCAGGGAACTAGGCAAAAAGGAAATGAAGAGGGCCTCAGACCTGCGGATAGCTGACATGCACCTGAGATAGATGCACAAAGTGCAGCGAATGTCTAATTGGTGCCAAAGGTGTTCCCTCTTGTGGGAGGGAGCTGGACAAAAATTAGGGAGAATGACTTCCTGCACTCAGTGGAAGGGGGAATTGACCCCTGGGAGTAAGGTGGGGTCCAGGTGCAGGACCACTCTATCCTGATGGAATTGGCATAGATTTTCTTTGGATGACAGGGCCCCCAGCTCAGAAATGCGCCGGGCGGATGTCACAGTGACTAGGAATGCTACCTTCAGGGATAGGAACCTGAGATGGACCATCCACAATGGTTCAAAGGGAGTCCCTGTCAAAGCCCTTAGAACTAGAACAAGAGCCGAGGTGGTGCAGTGGTTAAATGCAGCACTGCAGGCTACTTCAGCTGACTGCAGTTCTGCAGTTCGGCTGTTCAAATCTCACCGGCTCAGAGTTGACTCAGCCTTCCATCCTTCCGAGGTGGGTAAAATGAGGACCCGGCAATATGCTGACTCTGTAAACCGCTTAGAGAGGGCTGAAAGCCCTATGAAGCGGTATATAAGTCTAACTGCTATTGCTATTGCTATGTCCCATGTGGGAAACTATGGACTGGAGCTGTAGCCACTGGGGCTCCAGGTGGATTAGGACCCCCTGGCAGAAGGTGATCTCCTCCAGAGGAATCCTCCACAGGGGAGAGATGGAGAGCTGAACAAGGTCGGCAAACCAAGGCCATCTGGGCCAATGAGGAGCTATTAGAATGATGTATGCTCTCTCAACTACCTTTCTCAGAGTCCCCGGGATGAGTGGAAGAGGGGGAAAGGCATAAAGTAGCCCCAGCGGCCATCTACTCATGAGGGCGTCTGTTCCTTCCGTGCTTCAAGCCGGGAAGTGAGAAAAGAATCTTGGATGTTGAATGTTCACTGGGGTTGCAAATAAGTCCACCGGGGTGTGCTGAATCGGTGACAGATCTTTTGGAATAGTTCCGGCTGGAGCTGCCACTTGCCGTGGTCGACTATTGTGTGGCTTAGTCAGTTGGCCTGGTGGTTGGCTGTGCCCAAGATGTGCTCTGACACACTGATGCAAAGTGTCTCTCCACCCAGGATCTGAGTTTCAGGGCCTCCAGCCATAGGCTCCTGGAGTGCATGCCCCCCTGATGGTTTATGTGGGCTTTGTGCCAACGTTGTCCATCAAGAGGAGCACGTGCCAGCCAGCAATCGAGTCCTTAAAGTGTCAGAGGCTAGGCGAGCTGTTTTTAGCCCTAGCCAGTTTATGTTGTGGTGCAGGTCTGAGATCGTCCATCGACCCTGCACCAACTTGGGAGTCCATCAGGGCTCGCCAACTGAACAAGCTCACGTCTGTTGTGATCGTAACTCAGTCCTGCTCCCAGAACTCGGATCCGCATCACAGGGCTGGAGGCAGCCACTACCTCAGGGACAGACATACTTCCACTGGCAGAGGAATTGTCTTTAAGGAGTTGCTCATTCATTAGTATGGGATGAGAGCCCATTGAAGAGTCCTGGAATGTAGGTGTGCCCAGGGCACTATTCCTATGCATGATACTAACTTGCCTAGGAGGTGGGCCAATGTGAGGATGGAAACTGAATGACTTGAGTGAACTTGATGCGCCAGCAATTGAAGACTGGTGAGAAGTTCCGGGGAAAGATGGACCAGTCCCACTTCTGAGTCTATCACTGCCCACAGATGAAGGATTCAAGTTGCAGGCAAGAGATGACTTTTGGGGAAGTTGACGGAGAATCCCAGGGACTGCAGTGTATGGATGGTAGATGGAGGTCGTGAATCGCCTGTGCATGTGAATGGGCCTGAATGAATACGTCCTCGAGGTAGCATTGGAGTCTCACCAGGGTGGATCGTAGGTGAGCCGCCAATGCTGCCGGGACCTTCGTGAATGTGCATGAGGCTGAGGCCAGGCTGAAGGGAAAGGCACGGTACTGGTAGGGGGGCCTGTTGTGGGAGAATCTTAGATATCTGTGATGGACTTGCAGAATCAGGATGTGGACATAGGCTCCGTTAGATCCATGGATGCTAGATAGTTTCCCCTGCCTGATACCCTGGAGGATAGATCTGTAGACCACGTGGGAATTGAGGCATTTAAGGTCCAGAATTGTCCTCCATCCCCCCAAACTCTTTGGGACAACAAACAGTTTGGAGTAGTTACCCAACCTGTGTTCTGCCTTCGGAACCGGCTCCATCGCCTGAATGTCCAGCAGATGCTGTATGGCTAAAGTCATGAGGCAGCTCTGGATTGGGTCCCGATATGGGAAAAAGTTCCTGAAGAACGTCGGGGGCAGAGAGAGAAACTCCAAACACAGGCTGTTCTTGACGGTCAACTTGACCCAGGCGTCTATGTTATCTGGTCCCACTGATCTATGAATTGCTCCAGGCGGCCGCCTATGGGGAGACTCAGATTGGAGTCATTTCCCCTTGTGGAAGGGATGCCCCCCCCATCCCTCATGAAATGGCCGCCTGGACTGGCCCTGGTACTCATGTCTTGGTAAAAGGGCCATTGAGCCTGACTGTCGGATCTATAGGAAAAATACCTATGCTGTTGGTAGTCTAACTTGGGTGCCCTTTAAGGAGGCCTGCGGTAAGAAGTCAGGCAAGTGTCTGGTTTTTTAGCATTAGAAGGTAGGACCTTCTTCTTGTCTTTGTTCTCTATGAGAATCAGGTCTGGAGATTCACCAAAGAGATTAGTGCCTCTATGGACAATACAGATGGACAATAAGTCCAAATGGAACGTGGCTACTGCCACGTTCCATTTGGACTTATTGTCCATCTGCCAACTGCGCAGCCAAAGGAGACATCTGGAAGTCACCAAGGTAGATATGGCTTGGGACGCGTATTTAACAGAATCCAAGAAAACTGTGTGGCTGCAATGATCTTCATGATGTCTTGCAGAAGATGCTTGTCCTGGACAAGAATGCATTCCTGCAACTGGCACAACAACATGACAGCTGTGCGGTTGAAGTAGGAGGCCATTACAGCAGATTTAATCGCTCAAGCAGAAGTGTTAAAATTCTTATGTAATGTAAGTTCCTCTCGCCTGTCTTCCAGTTTCAATTTGTCGGCTGCATCCCCTGACACTACAGAGGAAGAAGCAACTAGGGCAGCTAGTGGTGTATCTACAGCAGTAATTGCAGGACCTGGAAGAAGGCCTGCTCCATGTTGTAGAATCAGCGATCATTGCTCCCAGGGTTGGGAAGGTGGAAGGGCAGGCCCACTGGTTCTTGACCACCTCTAGGAACATAGTAGTGGTGGAGAACATCACCAAGTTTGGATCTCTTGGCTGGGAAACCGCAGGGTCTCCTGTCCCAATCTTAGTGGTCTTTCTGGCTTTGTGTAAAAGAGTTTTAAACATGGATAAAGAGAAAAGACCAGGAAAGCCGGATGTTCAGGGGAAATGGTGTCTTGGTCCTCTGAGAACCCCATATCCTGTTGGGCCTCTTCCCCTAAAATGGAACCCTCGCTAACCACTGATGGGGAAGGAGGCTGGAACTCTCCTGCTTGCAGGTACTGGAGGAGGATTGTCTAGTCTGGTGATCCACATGAGGCTAACCTCACCTTGGGGCATGCCATAGCTATGCCTTTGGTAATGGCTGAAGAAATAAGCCTCTTGATACTCTCGGGGAGAAGTTCTAGGTCATCCTTAGATGGTCCTGTGAAGAGTGGAACCTGGGGACCGAGGCCTGATGGTGGAAAGAAATCCCGAGAAGAGCCCTCCAAGGGGTTGTCCCTGACTGCCCTTGGAGGGGACGGTCTAACCTCCTGCCTAATCTGTCTATGTGCCCCAGCAGGGGAAACTGAGGGAGAAGAAGGGCTGAAGTCTCTAGGAGGGAAACCAGACTGGTGAGAACCAGGCCTAAAAGGTGACCTAGATCTATTAGGCCTGCTGGGGGAACTGGGCCTGGTGGCTTGGGCCTGCTTCTCCACCCTGGCAATTTGTTTCTCCAGGGCTTGCTGCAGCCTTTGCTCATCCCTAACCATGGATCTGGAGGGGCATTGTGCAGCCAGAGGCTTAGAGGATGCTGTCCTCGTCCTAGGCCTGTCCATCACCCCCTCCAGTGACTCACCGTGAGTCTCCATGGAGGCCTCCGCTGTTTCGGTCCTTACAGCCGACATCACACACTCATATGTTGCCTCAGAGTCAATCTGGGCCAATGGGGATGCCTGCTGGTGTAGCGGCCCTGCGGGAGCTGATTTCAACTGCCAAGAACTGTCCCAATGCCTGCTGCCCTCGATTAGTGGCCGCGATGCAGGTCTGACACTCTGGAAAATGGCCGCCTCCACGTGTGCAGAGAAAAGGAGACTCTCCTCACCTCCAAACAGCCATGGTTCGTCTTTTCAAGCTGCGGCTTGCTTTTTAAAGCTTCTTGGCTTTGAAGTTGCAGACTGCTGCGCCACTTCTCTGCTGTTTCCAGGACTGTGCAGCCACTCCCATGGAGCTGCCTGAAGGGAACCTGTCGCCCCTGCTTGGCCAGGGACTGGAAAGAGCTCCTTAGGCCCTGAGGTAGGAGGGAATTCTGGAGCGGCTCTCCTACCCTGATCTGAGATGGATGACCCAGTCTGAGGGTTACAGGGTTACCTGAGGGTTGTAGCTCAATCAAATTTAGAATTTTAGAAGTAGAAGCCAATTAATTGAATTTGAACGAGTATAATTTTCTAATACTTTTCCTCTAAGGGAACCAAAGCCAGTGCTTGGACCAAAGACTGAGAGGAAACTGGGAACCAACAGGGAAAGGAGGATATTAAAAGAAATTTCCCTCAGTCTTTGGACCAATCAGGCTTTGAGAATACCACGCATAACCCCTCCCTCAATTTTACTGGAAAATGGGTGAAATTCAAGTTCCAGAAATTGTCAACTTATGCTGGTTGGGGAATTCTGGGTCCATACATCTTTAAGTTCCTGAAATTCATAAGGGTATTCTAGGGTAATAGCAGTGGCTCAGTGGCTAGGACTCTGAGCTTGTCGATCAGAAAGGTCGATAGTTCAGCGGTTCAAATCCCTAGCACCCTGTAATGGGGTGAGCTCCCGTTACTTTCCCAGCTTCTAGCTGAAGCATATAAAAATGCAAGTAGAAAAATAGGAACCATCTTTGGTGGGAAAGTAACTGCGTTCTGTGCACCTTTGGCATTTAGTCATGCCAACCTCATGACCACGGAGACGTCTTCGGACAACACTGGCTTTTCGGCTTTGAAACCTTTAGGGTAATATCACTGTAATGGCTATAAACTAGAATTCACCGTTTCTTTCCAAAGTTCACTTAAAGCAATAAACTTTATTTCCATAACTCAGCCGAATAGGGAACAGACTTATTTTTAGAATAAACAAATAGATAATCAAGCCACAATATTTAAACTATTGGTGTTCTCCAGCCTTTGCTTAAATACATCCAGTGATGAGAGAAATCCACCCTCTATATTTAACCAAAGGACATTTCAGTAGCTGCCTTCTTGTTATTTTAAACCAGCTTTATTTAAAACTAGCTTTACCTACACTAAGAGAACAAAATTATTCTTGACCTTTTTCTATGTAATCATTCTTTCAAGATATTTAAGAGTGCCATGGTATTTACAGGTAGTCCTCGACTTACGACCACAATTGTGTTTGCTCAATTCGTGTTGTTTAGCAAGGCAGTTGTTAAGTGAGTTTTGCTCCACTTTACAATCTTTCTTGTTAAGTGAATCACCGCAGTTAAGTGAACCTGGCTTCCCCATTGATTTTCTTGTCAGAAGGTTGCAATAGATCAGGGGTGTCAAAGTTCCAATGACACATTGTCATGTGACATATTGCAACTTTTCCCCCTTCACTAAAATGAGGGTGAGGGTGGCCCCCATATGATGCATCCGACCCACAGGCTGCGAGTTCGACACCCCTGCAGGTGATCACATGACTGTGGGACAGTGCAAGCGTCATAAATGTGAACCAGCTGCCAAGTCTCTGAATTTTGGTCACATGAACATGGGGATGCTGCAACAGCTGTAAGTGTGAAAAACGGTCATAAATCACTTTTTTCAGTGCTGTTGTAACTTCAAATGGTCACCGAATGAATGATCAGAGCACAAGCACAACCTGTATTTATTTATGGTTCTACATTTAAATAGTTTTAAAATAATTTATGAAATGTTTGCAAGAAAACAATCAAGCTCAGAGAGACAAAGGATCCAATTATTTATTTATTTATTTTAATCCTGCCTATATTATTTTGTTCAAGGCAGTGAAAATACCCAACACAATTTAACCCTGAGTTGAAGATGGGTCCGGAACTCATAGTATCGGTTTTCTAGTCTGGTGCCTTAACTAGACCAAACTGACTATTCTCACTGTTTCCTTTCTCAAGGCTAAACATTCCTAGTGCCTTCAATTTTTCTTTTTGCCCTTTTCTGCATGTGTTCAACTTTATCTAAATCCCTTCCCCAAACTAAACCCAATGTTTGATAACAAGAATACCACTGTGGAACAACCAGTATTATTTCCATCATATTTAGTTTGTGATGAACTACAATTCCATGATCCTTTTAATATGTCCTACTACAAAATAATATATCATGTATCCCATCTCTGCATTTATCTTCAGTATGATTTTCATTTCTCCATACTAAATTTAATGGTTACTTTTAGTCCATTTTTCAAAAAGTATTAAAATTATTTTGGATTTTATTTCTGGTTTTTGAAGTGTTATACAACTTTATATCCTTTATAAATCTAATAACCATTCCCTTCACCTCTTCATGAATAAAAATGTTGAAGAACAAGGATTCAGAAAACGACCATTGGTCTTACCTGAAGGGTCCTTCTCTGCACACTGCGGGAGAGTCCAAGCTGTGGGTTATTTCAGTCTGGTTGCCCTGGAACTGAGGAAAAGACTTTTCCTTGGCCACGCCTCCAGGTGTGCCTAATCCCCAGAAATTTGAGACACTTTGGCCATGGAGATGCAGCTGAAGACGACCGTAGAATGGAACCGTGTTGACACGACGATCCGTAACCCTGGACAGACCAGGGTGGGTTGGACTCTCCCGCAGTGTGCAGAGAACGACCCTTCAGGTAAGACCAATGGTCGTTCTCCTGCACACTGCTTAGAGAGTCCAAGCTGTGGGACATACCCAAATTAATGTCCATCTGGGCAGGCAGAATCAGAGTCATGGGGTCCGACAGAAGAAGCCACTGCCTGCAGCACCCGCCTGCCAAAGGCCGAAGCAAACGTGTCTAGCTTATAGTGTCTAATGAACGGAGATGGTGTAGACCACGCGGCTGCCCTGTAGATCTCCTTGATTGGAGCTTGCGTGGCCCAAGCTGCAGAAGTCGCCGCACTGCACGTCGAGTGAGCCATTATTCAAAGGGACACTGCTCTCGACTGTAGTTCGTACGCAGATGCGATACAGGCTCTGAGCCACTTGCCAATCGTGGACGAAGAGACCTTCTTTCCCAGCGATCCGGGCTGGAAGGATATAAATAGAGCTTCGGACTTCTGGAAATCTGAGGTGCGATGGACATAGATTTTCAGTGCTCGTCGCACGTCAAGTTTGTGTCACTTGTGCTCGCTTGGATGGGAAGGACGCAGGCAAACGTTCGGCAAGACAACCTCCTGCGCCCTGTGGTACCAGGAGTTGATCTTGGTGAGAAAGGTCGGAAGCCGCAGAACGACCCTGTCGGAATGGACGACGCATAAGTCCTGGCGCATAGACAGAGCCGCCAGCTCCGAGATCCGACTGGCGGAGGTGATGGTGATAAGAAAGGAAGTCTTTAGTGAAAGGTGTTTGAGAGAGGCCGTCTGGAGAGGCTCAAACAGTGGCCCCGTGAGGGCCTGTAGCACCACAGAAAGTTGCCATGTCGGATAACGGTGGACCGTGGGAGGCCGGATGTTAGCGGCGCCCTTGAGGAAGCAGCGCACCCTGGGAACCTTGTTGAGAGGAAGAGCCCTCTCCCCTTGCAGCCCAGTGGTTCTGTTAGAGGGGTAGAAAGAGGTAGACATAGAGGGCTCTGAGAGCCGAAAGGACTGCCGCCTTGTGTAGGGCGTGGACTTGCGTTCCTGTTTTTGGGACATCGAGGGAAGGATCTTTCTTTTATCCTTTGATTCAATAAGGAAGGAATCCAAAACCTCACCAAACAATTTGGACCCCTTGAAGGGGGCAGAAGCCAATTTCCATTTGTGCTTCTGGTCTGCTTGCCAATGTCGGAGCCAGAGCAGCCGGTGGGAGGTGACATTCGTGGCTAGAGCCCTAGAAGCGAATTTGGTGGCATTAAGGGCCGCGTCAGCAGCATATTGCGATGCCGCGATGAGCTTGGTCACGTCCTGATGAAGCCGGGCGTCCCCTACGGGAATCTTATTTAGGATGTCACGTGACCAGATTACAGCAGCCCTACTGAAAAAGGAGGTGGAAGAGGAGGCCCTAATGGCCCAGGCCGCTGCCAGGTGAGTCTTGTGACAGACTTTCTCGGCCTTTCTGTCCTCCGTCTTGAGACCTTCAGACAGGTCTGCAGGCAGGGAGGCATTAGAAGTAAGGGCCGTAATGGGAGGATCTACAGCCGGAAAAACCAAGAGATCTTTCAGGACTGGCTCCATTGTGTATAGTTTCCTGTCCACCCTGCTAGGTGAGACAAGGTGGCTGGCTGAACCCACTGACGCTGGATAAGTTCCAGGAACAACCCCGGAACGGGAACCAACTCTTGTTGGGAAGTTGGGGCATTGAACATGACCGCATTCGGGTTTACTGGAGCCAAATCAGTCTGAGTTGGAGTGGGCTTTGGCTTAATGCCTACCATGGTGGTGGTCTTCACTTTGCCGAGGACCGACTTAAACAAGCTGGGCTTGAATAGGCCGGAGAAAGAAGGAGTGTCTGTGGAGAGGTCCTCATCCTCGGACAGACCCTGCTCTATGGGATCCGCTGCCTCCAAGGCCGAGGCCTCGCTAACAACGAAGGATTCCAGGGATGGATGACGCACCCACTTGGCCGGGGGAGGGCCACCCTGAGCCTGGGGAACCAAAGGGGCCACCGGCTTATCCCGTGCCCACATGGCATCAGCTATGCCTTTCGCTATGGCACGTTCCACTATCGCCTGCATCCTAGGGGACAGCTTGGGATCCTGGTCCGAGTCACCATCAGCACCCAAGAGTTCCTCCCCCTGGGAAGGTGGATCCTCTGGGGGAACAGCTTCCTGGGCTGGTTCTTGTTCAGGGAACCAAGAATTAGCAGGGGAAGGAGACTCAGAAAGGGACCGGTCCGGGGACAGGTTTTGAGAGTCAACTTCTTCTGCCATAATGGCTGTCAAATCCCTTCTGGGAAGTGGCAGGACAAAGGAATCCCCAGAGGGAGTCTCCTTAGCCGCCTGGCAACGGGCCTTTTCAAATTGCTTGTCAAGCGTCCCTAGCTTCAGCAGCAGATGGAGTTCTGAGGGGAGGGGTCTGGGAGGAAGCTCTGTCTCCACTAGCCCCCCAGCCCAAAGATAAAGAAGGAACCTGATCCAGGCCCTGGGAGAGTCTCAGTCTACTGGACAGAGGTCCCGATTTATCCATGCAAAGATTGCACAAGCAAGCAAGTGCAGGCCGAATAAGGGAGAGCTGCAGTAGATGGTAGGCTGCTCTGTATCAAAGGACAAGAGAGAGTTTGTCATTAATCAGGACACATGCAAATGCAAAACATAACGTAATAGATAACAGAAGTCAGAAGGTGCCTGAACTGGAGGTTTCTTGTCATCAGGCTATAGTCAGTGATAGACTGGCCTAGCAGGGATGAGGGGAGGTTTGGGCCTTTGAGAAAAGCTAGGATTACAATAGGCCTCCCAAGGCCGGGCAATGGCCTTTGATTAGACCAAGGCGCCAGCTCTGCTCGCCCAGGAATGGCGAAAAATGCACGTTGACAGAGGAGAGGCAAAGGCCAGAGGGTCCCACCCCTTACTGGCCTACTGCCTCTCAGCAGTCCCTGCTGTAGCATGACTGCGCGGCCTGCAGCTGGGCTTAAACGGCATAATTCGCACCTAAAATGGCTGCCACACCATGAGGGAATTGAAAAGGCCATGTGGGGATCACACTAGCCTTTGGGCGATTGTGCGCGCACCTCCACGGCAGTTCCTATGAGCGAGGGCTTGAAAAAGCGAAGAAAACTCGCAAGAAAACAATAAAATGGAATCACGAGGGGGAAACAGGCTCCTGGAGCCTTCCTGCCGTCGCTTGCGCCGTTTTAAAGGTGCAGCAAGCCTCCGAGATCGGCCTGTGGAGATCGAAGAGGGAGGCCCTTCCCCCAGCCAAAACGCTTACCTCCTGCCTCCTGGAGGCTTGAAGACAACTGAGAGTGATAGTAGAATAAGAGAGAAGGCAAGAATGCCTAAGGGGAAAGATAAACTTACTGTATTTTCACCCATATAACCCGCAGGCAATATGCGTTTTTACCTACCCCGCATGCCCCCCGCGGGGTATAAAAGTGGGCGGGGTATACGGAAAATATTTTACACGCGACTAACAGATTAACTAATCTGTTAACAGATCTCAGCACTTTCCCTTCTCCTCCGTTCCTCCCGAGGCGGGAACAAAGGAGAAAGCCTGGGCGAGCTGGGGAGGGGTTGGAGGAACGGAGGAGAAGGGAAACTGCTGAGATGGGGGAAGGCACGGGAGGCAGGAACGGAGGAGAAAGCCTGGGCGAGCTGGGGAGGGGTTGGAGGAACGGAGGAGAAGATTGGTTTTAATGGGGAGGTCCGATGGAATAGCGCTAATGCAATGTTTGACGATTGGAACATCCGCTCTACATGTAACATTTAGAGTGAAATCTTATGGAGATGTAAATACTATCCCTCCAAACATCATATGGATTCAGAAATGCATTTTTTTAAACTACAAAAACTTTCAGTAATGATACCATTTCTATTTAATTACTCTAAAATGAGCTATTATATACCAATCTTTTATGAAATCATTTTATGGTATGTTGTCCTTATTTAGAGAAATTGTTCATTTTTTAATCATTGTAAAGCTATTTGATACTGCCTCAACTCAACTCACAAATATATTTTTTTCCTATTGAATTTCAAGATCTCTCCCTTGAGTTGAGTTCCTCCAACCCCTCCCCAGCTCGCCCAGGCTTTCTCCTCCATTCCTGCCTCCCGTGCCTTCCCCCATCTCAGCAGTTTCCCTTCTCCTCCATTCCTCCAACCCCTCCCCAGCTCGCCCAGGCTTTCTCCTCCGTTCCTGCCTCCCGTGCCTTCCCCGATCTCAGCACTTTCCCTTCTCCTCCGTTCCTCCAACCCCTCCCCAGCTCACCCAGGCTTTCTCCTCCGATTGGTTTTAATGGGGAGGTCCGATGGCTTACTCGTCGTGGGTTATATAAGAGGGCGGGGTATACGGAAAATATTTTACACGATCTTGAAAACCTGCGGGTTATTTGCGTGGGCGGGTTATTTGCGTGGGTGAGTTATATGGGTGAAAATACGGTAGTAGGAAAAGTCAGAAGAATTAAAGCGAGTCCAAGCAAAGCACTATTTCAGCTGGAGCTCCCAAAAACAGCTTCCAAATGGGCCAAACTGAGGAAAATTTCTGGGGATTAGGCACGCCTGGAGGCGTGGCCAAGGAAAAGTCTTTTCCTCAGTTCCAGGGCAACCAAACTGAAATAACCCACAGCTTGGACTCTCAAAGCAGTGTGCAGGAGAATAGCTTTGTTTCTATTTGGAAACCATTTTTGGATTTTTTTTGCATGAGAAAGATACAGATGAAAATTTGATTTTGGAATGATTAGATTTGTTATGATTAATGTTGGGTATATTTATTCTTATTAGACTTATATTCTTTAAACCTATACTTTAAATTTATTTTTAAACTTAAGAGTAAGGTTTTTTTTATTATATATATTTTAATGTTATTTTGATTTATTAATTTGTATTTGTTACATGATGTTTTTATGTTTTCGTTTCAACTTAGAATAAGAGGTACTATATATTTGTGTCTGTCCTGAAGAAAATCAGTAGTCAATTCCTCACTTTTTTTCTTGTCACTTTTTCCATAGTCCCCTTTTTCATTCCCTCCCCACAAATTTTTCTTGTTCTGTTATTTTATATTTAATTTAATACAATTGTTCAAAAACAAAAGAATGATTTAAGACTGAACCATCTACTAGTATATATTTATAGTTACTTTTTGCATTATGACAATTGTTCATTAAATGTAACTATCAGTAATAAGACTCTACATTGGGACTTAATAATCAGATTTTTGGCCCACCTAATCTAGTAATGTCAACCCAGGCAACAGCTCTGCTCCTCTTTTATCTGGAGATACCAGGGAGTGAATCTGTAAATGAAGGATGATTCTGAAATCAAATCATGTTTTTGCTTGTAACAGATTTTACTATTGGTCCAATCCTAATCCAAATACACCAATGGTGGGTTCCGGATCCCATTGCAACCAGTATGGTTGTAACGGGGCCTGGTGCCCTCCAAATGAAGGCAGGCACAGTGTGTGCATGCATCTTACCTTCCAGTGATGCCTCTGCAAGCCTCCACGATGCTCCAACAGCTTGGCGGAGTGTTGTGCAGGCGCTGTACATGCCATACATATGTGCAGAAGTGCCGAAGGCTTTAAAGACAGGTAAAGAGTGCGGGCAGGGAAATTTGCAAAATACCAGATTTTAACTTCAGCCACACCATAGTTTCTCCACTACTCAGTGTGAACTACCCAAAAACATCAACATGTCTCTTTGAATTCTATGGAAGAATTTGAAACTTTATTTTTGCTAAGTGTTACAGCTGAGGTCGAGAAGGCTAGAATTCCTGTGGTTATTTCAGCTTCCTCTGTTTTGTATAACTAAGAGTCTGGTTCAAAAGTCATTATGAGTTTTTGCCTTGGAGGAATCATTCCTTAATTGTCATTTTATGTTACAAAACAATATTATGACCATAGTCCTAACTTTGTTTAAACAAGGCACACTCCCTTTGTTTGCAATGCAGACTTATTGTACTAATATGCGGAAGGACCTTGAGAGACTGGGTAAAGAAACATTACCACAGGAATCGTTAGATAAGAGATGGCATAGGTGCTGGGGGTGGGGTTTGCTTGACTTGCAAGATTGATGTCAGCCTCATAGGATTAACTAGATAGGAAACACAACCAGATGAGCTAATTCTACTTCATCGTAAACAAAAGCTTTCAAGTCTGAGTACAATTCTTCCATGCCCATCTCCTTTACAATCCAACCTTTGTCCTGAGAGTGACTTCTGAGCCTCTTACACCACCCATCATCCAGTTGTGGGCTAAGCTGTCTGTTATCTTCCTTGGCAATGTCTCTTTGCCCAGTCTCCCAAGGTCCTTCTTCATACATACCACTATAGTTATGTACTATCCTAAACCATTATGTTAAATCCTTCATTCATTTTTTTCTTTAAATAATGCTCTATTATAAATCTCTATGTGTGTGTGTATATATTTGTGATATAAATAATTACCAGCTATTTCCAACTAGAAATAAAAATAATTTCAATCCGAAGCCACTAAGAAACTAGAACATACCATACTAACAATCAACAATTATTTCTCTACAAAAGAAAAATAAGAACCCCTTAAAAAGCTAATTTTTGGAATTCAACAAAATCCTTCTGAATTCAGCAAATTCTTCTTGAGTGGAGCAAAATTCCATGTTATTTTTCTTGACACTAATATGGAAATTGTTTACCACTGCTTTTCTCAATGTTTTTTCTATTGTAAGTCTAGCCTATTGCTTCTGGTATTTCCTGTGGCTTCCCATGAGTTTTTCAGTTATGAGCCATATTCAGCTAGGCTTCATGGAATATAAATAATCTTATTAATTTAACATCCACTAAACTTGACAAATATACTTCAATGTAATAATCAGTATAATCAGCTTCCAAGACATTGTAGCAATGAATTTGATAAAATGTGGTTGATATGTGGAACTTTTAAAATATGAAATTAAAAAAAAACATGTTGAGGATATTTGTATTTTCTTTCCATCTTGGTAAACAACAAATATGGGTATTCTTCATTTAGTGAGTGGCTCATTTAGCAGCCACTTGCAGGTACAATAAGAATGAAAAACTAACTTGTGACTAGCCCTCACATTTGCTACCTTTGCAAGTCTATAAAGTAGAGGAAATCTAAAGCAAGCTCATAAGTACTGTACAATCACAGTTTTACTTAGCAAATGCTTTGCTTAACAACCAAGTTGCCATTCCCAATTGTGGTCACTAAAAAAGGTGTACCTGTAAGACTATCCGCTCTAGATATGTCTAATTTTTTTTCAATCCTGCCAATTATTGGCCTTGACAACATATTCCAAAAATTAAACCAACAGTCAAATAATCACCCTGGTTTGGGATCTTGGGAAAAAGTCACTTTTCTTGAGAAAGGCAACCAAATACATTTGATTTAATGAATACTGTATGTTTAATGCTTTTAAAATAATTATTATATAATGGCTTAAGAAAATGACTGTTTTATATTTTTACTGTTGCTGGATTTTTGCATGCCATCCAGAGTGAATTTCCATGATATGGACAGTTATATAAATTTGATTAATAAATACTTTTCATATAATGGCTTTAGATAATGATTGTTTTATACTTCTACTTTTTTATTTGATTATTGTATGCTGCCCTGAGTCACTTTTCACAAGATGGGTTCAAATATAAATTTGATTAATAAACAAATTAATAAATAGTAGTAAGTTCAATACATCTTTAGACTACGATATGAATTCATAGTTCAATGTAGGTTTCAATATCAATTTGATTAGTCCTGCTTTATGCATGAAATCCATCTGGGCATTCTTGGGCCAGACACTTTCTCTTAGCCCAACTCATACCACAGTTTCTTCCCATTCTTCAGTGCCTCCAAACCTAGTCTCAATAGAATGGTCTGGCCTGTTTTGTTGATATGATGTTAACATCATGAAAGCAAGGTGATTGGATTTCCATAAACGAACATGACCCATATCTTTGGCCTTGGCCTTTCAGAATGTCCAGGTAGAATAGTCCTGGCCATCTGGAAATCCACCCGCTAGGAGGATTCACTAATTATTTAAATAAATAAATAATAGCACTTTTATAGCAGGTACTATGTATCTAGGAATACAGTTAGCAACCATAAATGGGATTGGTAACTCAGCCACTAAACATTACTCAATTGCTAAGTAGAAAAGCATATGACTGTGACAGGCTTATGACCATACTTGTCCTTCGGCCATTAAGTTGGTAAGCAAAAAACCTACATGTTTAAGACTTATGATTTTACTACTCTTGCCTTCCCTATTAACTCCGAATGTCGTAAGTCAGTTGCAAAGCATACCAATGGTGATCTTTTGACTGCAAGTCACTGCAACTGCTGAACATACGAGGATTGGTCACAAAGGTTTCAAAGTTAACTAGTTATAATTCTAATGCAGCCTAATCATTTAGTTTATATTTGTCCACATTCAATTTCAAATAAGTATCCCACAAGAGGGGTGTCAAACTCCTGGCCATAGATCAGATGTGTCATGCACTAGCTATGCCCACCCCCATTTTAACAAAGGGGGAAAAGTCACGATATGTCATGTGATGACGTGACGATGAGAGTTTGACACCCCTGTCCTACAATAATGGAAAAATGTTTAGTGTTCAGTCACATGCATAACTCTCTTGAAGGGAAGACTTTGGTATCATAGCTAAGAATCTGCTGTAATTATGACATCTTTTACCTCCTAAGGTATTACAGAAAACTTGCAGAAGGTGGGATGAAATCTTGTAAGGCAACAAAAACTGTTACTATACTTTAGAAAATATGACACAGAAAAAGTAACCTTTTGTAGGATTATTACTCATATACCACCTGTACTGTGATTCTAATTATGTAAGTGTAGTCATCCAAGTACACTTACTAAGTCTCCTGTTACGCAGCATTCTTACCCTAAATGGGCAATTTTGTTTTTATTCTGTCGTAAAGCCTGAGAATTACCCCTAGGTCAAAATTCCCTCTAGGCTTCAATCTATTTTAGGACATGTTATGATCACCCATTACATTAAAAAACTAAAGCCTCAAGCCACTCAACCAGGAAATCATATTAATATGCCTATAATAGAAAGATAAATTGACTTCATGATTCAAGTTACAAAAAAGGTTTTATAAATTAAGATGTTTTTTTCAGTGAACAACAGCAACTTTCCATAGTTTGATGCTTTTTCTTTTTTTCTGAAAGATATTTACCAAATCTAGGACTTTTTGACTAAAAGAAGAATATTACTACTCTTTGTAAACCCATGTAGTATGTTGCATAGAATTTTGTGTAAATATATCAGCTTCTAGAAAATATAACCTGTAGTTTTTAAAATTTGAAAATATTCCAAATAATTCTGACGTGTTAAATCATAATGTAACTGATTTCTGTGCAAACAAGTCTACCAGGCAATAATCAGGAAATCATGTTTTAAAAATCATAGTTTAAAGTTACCTATAAAAGTTTCCTTAAGGCTTTTTGAAGACTTCCAGCATTATTGATGAAGCTTTTTCTATCTAAACCTCATATTTATACATCTATCTGTGGAGGTGTAAGATTTTATGGGTTAGAATTCATTCAAGGGCAGCACTTATCAGTCTATATATGGGGATAAAAAAAGTCTTCTTTACCAAACTGCTGTGAAAGGACATCTTCTGTATAACTTCATTAGAAAGAGGTTTGTATATTTAATTTGGACTGCTCAAAATGCATATTCAAGTACACCTTATTTGGCATATTCACAATCTAAAAAACATTTAAAATCCAAGCTTATATTAAAAAAATTTCAAAGGGCTACCTAATAAAAACTTGCTGTCTATTTCAAAATTGTTATTTTCCCAATGTAATTTCCATTATTTTATATCTGCTATCCCTCCATTCTGCTTTAGAGCTCATTGTTTTAAGTTGGGCTCCAAGAACACATTGAAGTGTTGATACAATGCAATTCTTGGTGAGCTCAGTTGTTTGCTTGCAGTCTTTTCATTTCAACTCAGAGCTACAAATATTCTCCCTTATTGAGACTTTTCATTACCCAACTGAGTGGAATAATCAGTGTAAGCAGCTGTGCATCTAATTATATGGTTAGGTGTGCAATATGTATAAGCTGCCCTTAAACTGTAACTTAATATGTCATAATTTGCAGCATCCTCTTTTGTGCTAATTGAAAACATTTATCTCAATTCAATAGTATTTACAAGATTTCTTAAACATCCATACCTGAAATTCTACTAGAAGCCCTGAGACTCACAATAATTGGATTTCTGAGAAGATAATTCAGGGTGAGATTTTTGAAAAAGCTGTTCATCATCCAGGATAAGTCCAACTGTACAGTTTAATTTCTAGCTAAACTTACATTACTGTTAATCAGGAAAACTATATAAACATGGAATTACAGTTAGAGAATGAAATGGTCCTGCTTTCTATCAAAAGCTTCATCAATGCTAAGTCCTACTTACGTCATGTAATTATATAGCTTAAGACCTCTGAAACAGCAGAGTTTCAAAAATCATGTAACTGCAGTTTTCAGATAAATGGCCCCAAAAGCTTTTAACTACTAGTTCAGAAGACAATGATATGTCAAATCCCAACAACTGTAGACAAGAATATAGAAAACTAATCTCTCCAATTTTTTTTCCTTAAAAGTTCAGACATGCAAAAAAGCACACCTTAAAATGGAGATAACACTCTTTAAAGTTTCAAGAGATTACTAGTTAATGGAAAAATAAAATAGAAATACCTTTTAAAAAATAAGGTCTTCACTATGTTTATAAATCCAAATTCTTTTAAACAAATGACTTTGCTGACTACTTTGAAAACTGACAATTGATTCTAAGATAACTATGAACAGTTAGATACCAAGACAAATATTTTTAGAAACAGTTAGATACCAAGACAAATATTTTCTCAATCTTAGCTGCATCAGTTCATTTTGCAAATCTTGAAATAAGTGGCAAGTTTTAAAATTTGAACCCCAAATCCCAGCAGTTGAGATTTTTCTTTTTTCCTTTTAGTAAAAAAGCACAAAGTACACAATGATGTGTAAACTCTTATTAGAAATTCTAAGGTTTATTTTATTCATTCTACACATTTAATCCTGTTCAAATTCACGTAAGTGAACAGGACTTATTTTTTGAACTCAAATAGAATCACATTCTTTACTTTCTCCAAACTTGAAAAAATATCTGCATTTATTGGGGGAGAGGTAAGGGCTGAAATATAGATTTTAGTAATTCAGAATTCTGGAATTTAATGGCAGCTGTACATCTAATTATACAGATTACGTGCACAACCTATATAAACTGCCCTTCAACCATGTCTTACTATGCCACATAGTTGTAATAATAAAACTATTATCGAAGATCAATTAATAACACACTGTACTGTGTTAATAAAAAAGGATATTTAAAGAAAAAACCCTAGTCTCTCTTTTAAATTCAACAATATTTACAGCCATAATTTCTAATACTTCCATTTGCAATTCTACTAGAAGCTCCAAGACTCACTTTTCGTAATAGCATTTAGGCTTAGGACATAAAATCATTCATTATATAAGACATAATTCTATTTCAAGCTTTCTTTTTAATTTAATCATTTGCTTAATTAATCATCTGACAATTCATATTTCTTGTCACCCTTAGTTAAGGTTGTAGCCCCAAGGGTACTTTTTCAAGAGGCAACCGGACTTTCTGGGTTTTTTTCTTTGAAAACGTTTCATTTCTCATCCAAGAAGCTTCTTCAACTCTGACCGGATAGTGGGGAATGGAAGGATTTACACTCCTTGCAAACAGCTGATCATTTGCATTCTTTTAGTGAGTCACTAAGGTCACCTGGAGGTTTATCTCGGTCATCAGGGTCACCTGAGTAGTGCAAATGGTGTGGACCCTTCTTGGAACTGTTGAAAGGACTGTGTTGTAGATTGGGGATAGATGATATCATATCCCACCAGCTCTGTTGAGAGAAGGCTGTTTAATTTTGACATAGATGGCCTCTTTGACCCCTCTTTCAAACCAGTGGTCCTCTTTGTCCAAAATGTGGATTTTGCTATCTTCAAATGAGTGGCCTGTTCCTTTTAAATGCAGTGGACTGTTGAATCCAGTCCTGATGTGTTTGTGCTCCTATGTTGCCATATGCTTACAATGAAAAAACTTGATCTTAACTACAGACACCTAACTCAAGACCACAACTAAGTATCTACCATTTAAAATATGTTATATTCCTAATCTAGCAATACGTGGGATCACTGAGCTATTGTTTTGGTGAAATACTTTGGAAAGAAGTTAAAGGAACAAAGGGATGGGGCGAGCAGAGGGCAGGTTCTTTCCATCCCTGTTCCTGTATGACCATGTGATGATGCCTATGCAAGAGTATTTTGATGCTGCTCAGTTCAAGCTTAGAGAAATTAGATATGATGGAATGTGCACCTGGAGTTGGCAGTGGGGGAGGGAGTTTGGTAACACATAACTTTCCTGGAGTGGTGGTGGTCCAAATTGAAAGACAGCACAGCCCTGAGCTGGATGAGACAGTGGGGAAAAGGTTCAGGCTACCCTAGAATCTCTCAAGATGTACCTAGTGGGCTAGGGCTAGAAGGTTATAAATGCTGTTTGCAAAGGTTCTGTCCATTAGGTGTAAGCAAATAAAGCAGGGTGGATTTAATTTAAATCAAGTTGATTTAAATCATTATTTAAATCACTAGTAAAAAGATTTGATTTAAATCAACTTGATTCAAGTCATAATTTTTAAAGAGCAACTGTCATCTCTATCCGGCAGGGGCTTCTCCTCTGACCCGCTGTTGACTCACCAACAGTTCCATTCATTTTAATGGGTCAACTGGTGATGCGGCAGTGACACAACAAGGTGAGGAACATAGCAGGCAGCAGAGGAGTAGATGCCCGCCAACAGGTGCTGCCATGATGAATCTGAAATGGCAGGTGCTCTCTAATATTATATTTATAAGCTGCTTAGAAGGTTTCACTTTTATTTTTGTTGCTTGCCCTTCCTCCTCATATGTACACTTTAAGAGCCTGGTGGTACAGATGCATTTCTCTTCAAAAAATCATAGAGTTTGTAGTGTACATATATTTGCAAAACAATGGAATAAAGGAATATTCCTGAACTTTGTTTTATGATTTATCTCATTGTTACTGTGGATTTGTGTGAAGGCATCAATGTAGTGCATGTTATCTCAGCTTGTATTCATTGAATTTACCAAAAATGTAAATATTGCAGAATATACAGCCTTATGCTACATAATTAAGTTCCATTTCGTGCTGAATAAACTAAATTTATCTTAATCTTTAGATTTTTAATCCAAAAGCATTTTATTTAAAATAAATTTAATAAAAATAAAAAACTCCAATTTAAAATTTAAAAATCCATTTTTAATTTTTTTAAAATCATCTATTTTTATCTACCCTGAAATAAAAGATTGGACTTGAATGGATTTTGCTGCTTTTTGCTTGGATCTGATGTTATCTATACTTTAAAATAGTGGATGTAGCTGAAGCCCCAATGATTTGAATGGCAATACAGATCTTCATTTCCATGTTGATAGGCAGATGGGGATAATGTGCAGGATAGCAGCTGTGAGTTGCATGCAAAAATAAGGAGGCAAAATAGTCCACAATTGGAAGAATGGAAGCATACACTAGTATATGACTACGAAACATACAATGAATCAACATATCATAATGTTATTTTTTGGGGGAAACTACATGCACTTACTTTTTTCTCTGCTTCATAGAAATAACTTTTTATAAAAAATGTAGGTTGTATCAAAGGTAATAATAATGAGGAAGAAAATAGAAATGGAACAGGAGCCATACTATGAATCATTGCAGCTTTTTCAATCTCCTTTAGTCTGTTTTGCAAATACTTACCAAAGCAGTTAATCAATGCTACTTTGCTCTGTAGCAGACACAGAAAATAATGAAAGGGAAAATTTGTGCAAAATAATACTCCCAGACTTACCACTGGATATGAAAATCCATCCAAAGATTACTAAGTACATAAACCTGAAAATTGGTAAAATTATTTCAATCAGCAAAATAGAAGGAAGAATATAACTGTTATTTGTATTTTATTTTCCATTCCACCAAATGACAACGTAGTTTCTTAATTATTAATAAATAATGCACTGATCACATCTATTCCCATGTTCTGAAAACCACTAGCCACATTTGTGTTTTATGAATGCATTGTCATCAAGTAAATTTGGAGAGGTTTATTTATTTATCCTATTTATATGGCCACTTATCTCAAAAAGTAACTTTGGGTAGTGAACAGTTAAAATGTAATAAAAACAATTGTACACATTACAAAATTTAAAATACAGGGTAGCCAACAATGTGAACACAAATCACTAGTATAACTAAAAAGTGGGTCTCTGTATACCCTAAGGACTCAAGCCTTGGACACAAAGCACCACCTGCCAATTTCCAATTGTTTGTTTTAAATCAACACTGTTCATTGGAAATTCCCCCATGCTATTCCCATAGAGTTCATGCACTTAACTCTGCTCCCTTAGCTCTGCCTGCTCTTCTCCTACATCAACATTTTCTATATAACAATAGAATATATTTTATTCCCTTAACAAGCTTTGAGAAATCTTTGTTTTGCTCAATTAAACAGTGAATAACCAATTTGCTGCTGAAACTTTGTTACAATCTTTTGCAGGAAAAGTTCTCTCAGATAAATTGTTCCTTGCAATCATTTATTGTTTCTATTCCCTATGTACAGAAGAAATCACGGTTTGGTAGTTTTTTTCCAAGGCAACCATGCAAAATTATCAGACAATATTCTTATAAACACAACTACTAAGTAATTCGGATTATCTACTTTATCTTGACTAGGATAGCTATACAATTGCTTTAAATTAAATGCAGGCAATCTAACCCTAGACTTGTATAGATAGTTTATAGGCAAACAAATGAAAACATATGCAGAGTGTCCTCAACTTATGACTGCTACAGTTGGGACCAGAATTTCCATTGGTAAGCAAGGCAGTTAAGGGTGTTGTACCTATTTTGCAACCTTTTTAATTATGATTAAGTGAATCACTGCAGTTATTAAGTGAATCCCGCTTCCTCTAGTTATTTTGCTTATGGGAAACAGCTGGGAAGATTGCAAATGGTGATCACATGACTTCACATACCTCCATATACTTTCAAATACTTCCTCCTTCCAAAATTAGTTATTTGGGAAATTTATAAACAAGACACAATGGAAATTACTCATTTTCATAATTCTTTTTATCTTTAAATTGATGTTTGACAGACAAAAATGTTAAACCAACACTTAATCTAAGGATTTTCTCTTAAATGTGCCCATTTGATATTCTGTTGAAACACATCATGAATGTTCGCAATTAAATATATTTAGAATTGGTACAAATTTATAACGAGGCTACTTTTAAATAAATTATAAAATTATCATATCAATTAATTTTACCAACACTGGAACTTACTGCAACATCTTCAAGATCCATATACTTTATTAATATAGTTCTTTATGTTAGCATATCTGCATAAAATCCACAAATGTGAAGTAATTAGACTAAGTAGTATATTTAAAAAATGTTGTAAACCTGAAACATAGTACCAAATATATACAGTGGTATGTTGGAACTCTTTGAAACTCATTGAATTTGGTACTCATTATGTTTTATACAAAATTTTTATCCCAACAATCATCATTTGTTTGGTACTCAACACACAACCTAGAACATATTGGTGTCAGCTACCTTGTGACTTACTACATTATTCCTTATTGGACAAATTTGTCTAATATTGTTTTTTATACACATTGCACTCTAAGAATCAATTAACAATGAGTACCTAGAGACCACTGTACTATATAACTGTAGGTTTGTAGAAGAATAGCACTAATAAAAGTACTACAGCAGCATTATTTGTACTTACAATGCCAACATGCAGATCTCTAGATGTTGATAATCTTCAATTAACTATCATTCATGCAGCAACTGCTACAATCTTGAACAAGGAGACTTATCTTTGAAATTATGGCTGTCACGGTGTCCCCACAGTCACATGATCACTATTTGGGGCTTAACAACTGGCTCACAATTACAAGGGTTGCAGCATTTCACAATTACCATTTGCTGCTAAAAAGAGATTGGACAACCATTTATGTGAAATGGTTTAGGGTTTCCTGCCAGAGCAGGGGGTTGGACTAGAAGACCTCCCAAGTCCTTTCAAACTCTATTATTCTGTTATTTGTCACTATTTGTAACCTTCATTATTAGGTTCAACAAATAAAATCAATGGGGAAGCCAGAAGAAGATTACATGTGGCAATCATATGATGTTGCCCCTAATAACCACATGGTAGATTAGACATACAATATTGCACTTTATGACCGTGTTGCTTAGCAACCGGGTTCCTCATCCCAATTACCATTGCTCACCGAGGATTACCTATACAAAGATGTCACTCTTTGCTTACATTCATTTCTGTTAGCGCTACATTGCTTCACAGTTGTAGTCAATTTCTTTTCTTTTTTAAAGTATAAATGTGAATATTGGGTAATTTTGGGGGGAGAGAGATGTGTCTCTTTCTATACCATGACACATTTGATATTTTTTGTTGTTGTTACTCCCTTCAACTTAAGTGAGGACTCTTGACGGCTGCCTGTGCTGGTCCTTGCAGAGTTTTTTTGGCAAAAAAATAAAAAGAAGAAGAAGAAGAAGAAGAAAAAGTCCAGTTGCCATATCTCAATCTACATACAACTGTAACTGGATGACTGAAAATCTTCATCAACATTTTCTTAGCAAAGTTCTTCAGTGGTTTGAAATTGCCTCCTTTCTAGGACTCTTCTCTCTGTAAAGACTAATGCAGAGTGCTGGGGAAAACAAGCTTTTGATCCTATCACCAATATAGTTCCACTATCCTTAACTTTTTATTAATAAAAGATACCATGAGATGATAAAACAATACTGGTATTAAAATCTGGGGAAATCATGTTGAAGTAGGTTTTCTCCTCAATGATTCTCACTTAGTAATGTATGGGCAATTGATGAGCCAGATGACATCAAGAAGGGGATCAGAGAAGCAACTCCCTTTTTCTCTCCGCTCCTTCCTGATAGCAACTCATAAAAGGGTCTCAAAAGAAATATCCTATTTCTCTATTTATAAATTACAACATATACAGGACAGAATTACAATGTAAAAGCAGACATGAAATTAGATGTATATATTGAGGAAAGCCAAGGAGGCTAAAATAGTAGGTGAGATAAGGCAGGCAACCCTTTGCCCCTTTTAATACGCCTGCAATAGATATCTAAAAGGAGCATGGATTTTATCACCAGGTTGTACCACAATTTCTATGTTGCTGGCCCTTCCCTCAGATGTATCTGTGCAAGGCAAATCAAGGCCACAGAAACTGAGAACCAGAATTGATGTATCTACAGGTATTCCTGGTTTTACAAACACAATTGGAATCAAAATTTCCACTGCTAAGTCAGGTAATTGTTAAGTGAGTCACACTCAATTTTACAACCATTTACCATGGTTGTTAAGCAAATTACCACAATTGTCAAGTGAATTACATGGTTATTAAGCAATTCCAGCTTCCCACATTGACTTTATCGGAAGCTGGCTGGGAAGGTTGCACATGATGATCACATGACACAAGGACATTGCAACCATCCTAAATACATGCCAGTTGCCAAGCACCTGGGTTTTGACTATGGGAATGCAGTAATGGTTCTAAATACAAGGGGCAGTCTTGAATATTTTTTCCAGTGCGTTTGTAAATCTGAATTATTACTAAGCAAATGGTTGTAAGTTTAGTGTTTATTTGTTTAGTTTGATTTCTGGTGATGTCATGAAAGCAAGCATGCAATTTTATGACACAAGTAGATTATCATTACCTTTCAGAAATTCTTACAGCTTCAGAATCTAATCTGTATCTTGGAATTTACTGATGATTTCCCATCAAAATATTAACCAGATCCCAGACATTTAACTTTTTAAAATCAGGAATGGCTATATGGAAGAATTGTAAGTGACTTCCATACAATTGTCAAGAAAATTATTTGAATATGTATACACTATCCCATATATTCATAGACAATATTTTCTCTTCCTCTTATAATTCTTGCTTATTTATTTGGTAGCAACCAACAGCTGCATATTTGTGCAACAATTTAATACTTATCCAAATATAACAGTGGATTCTGAACATTAGCTATAATTATATGATGGGAATTCTACATATAGCTGGCTTCTTAATGAAATTGAACCATTTTCTATTTGTCCTTTCATGGTCACAGTACTGAAGAACAGATACTTTCTATTTTATAAAGATTCAAAAAAAAAAGTTCCCAAAAAACCCCAGACCTTAAAATAGTGTTAAATCTCTTGCATAATTGCACATCCAACACTGCAGTCCATTGGCAAAAGTTCCAACACACTTACTTATTAGAATCATTAGGGCTAACAAGCAAGACATCGCTATTTCTTCCACATAGTCATTTCTTTCATTGAAAAGAAAGAGGACATTAATGAAAACACCAATCAACATATTATCAATACAGGACCAAAAAACTCTCTTCATTTTTTGTAAAACACATAAGAATTTTTGGCATCTAAATTTTTTACAATTGCAAATGAATGCACACAACCAAGTCAATTCCTTCAAAGTTCCATCAATCTTTATGCTAAGTACTGTACCTACTAAAATCATTCTTAATCCAAGGTACAATTCTAATTGAAAATCCATACATACTAAAATTTCAAATAATTTGATAGTCAATTAGGTACCAAAATATTGTAATATGAATACAAAGAATAACATAATAAAGTATTATGTTATCTCCACTATGATTCAAGGCACAAAATACTTCGGTTGTAAAGAGTTCACCTAAATGGATAATTTTGAAAAGCCCACAAGTTGTAAACAAGAGAGATGAAAAATGAACAGATGGCTGCAGCATGTACTGAATATTCTAGAGTTTCTCTCATTGATATGGTTTTTTTTTTTGAGATTTTGAACGTACCAAATTCAAATTTTGATCCTGTCTGTAGTACCCAGATATGATTATAGTTGTTGAAAAGGGGTTTTAACTGAGGCATTTTCACAGAGAAATTGCTAAATAATAGCTTGTCTTTTAAAATAACTTATAACATGCACCCAAGCCAGGAGTCAAGGTAGAAACATTATGACAGTCATCCCTGCAAGATACTTGCAATTCACATACAGTGTTACTAGAATTTACTTGTCTTCCTCTACTCATTACAAGTAGTCCAAAGGTCTATTTATAGTTGCCCAAGGCCCCTCTCTTCCCAAATAAAATGAACTTTAATTGATGGATGAAACCCTGTACTGCAGAATTGATTACAAACTCAGCAGTAGCAGCAGGCAAATTCCTGGTGCTTACCTCCAAAAGGTGAAAGAAAAGGGGTGTTGATGATACTAGCAGATTACTACCACTTGCTCTGTCATGAGTTAAAGATTATCCTATATACACTCTGTCCCCACAACAATAATTGAAACAATGCCCCTCCTTCAGCAATAGCAGTGACCAGTTGGCTGGCAGCCATAAAGTACAGTCCATTCTATTCAGGACTGACCCCTACTAACAACAAATGACACTCAGCCAGTCTTTCATTCACATGTTGAGTTTCAGTAAACTCTTTCAATTATTCTGATGCAGACCTTTCTAGAGATTGAATCCAAAATAAAGAGATACGCTTGACAGTTTTGTAACAATGGACCTGAATGCACCTAAAAAATCATAATGCCAAAGAACATCGTGTGATTCCTTGTTCGTTTCGCGTCTAGCAGTCCAAATGGCTATTTTACTATCATGGGTGAAGCGCGACAGTACGTTTTCCCTGCATTTGGCAGACTTCAACACTTACCTATCTTCTCCCCCAGAAAATCGCCCTTCCCGCGGCCAATCCTTGCGCTTGTCCTGCCTCCCGCCCTCCCAGCTCCAAATGTAGTGAAGTGACAGCACCACAGTGGCAATTACAACCCACCCAGCTCTTCAGTCAGCTCCGCCACCTTTCCCCCCCTTACTCAACTGAATGCGTATTGCAGCTACAGGCAACAGGGAAAGGGAGCGGGAGAGAGAAACCAGAATGTGTGTTTTTCATCTGAAATGGCAAGACGGATCCCCTATTTTGGGGAGAGCGCGCGCAATAATCGCTGAAGGAAAGGGGAGGAGGGTGATCTGTCCGCGCACCGCCCCTAAATTTTGCGAAAAGAGGCGGGGAGAAAGAAGAATAATCCCGCAGAGGTCGAGGAGATAATCCCGAGCGGGAAACAAAGATTATCCCCCATGGGAGATAATCCGGGGCAAGAAAAAAAGACAGCCCAGAGTTGGGAGGAGAAGGGACACGGAAGAGGTGGGGAAAGCGGCAAAACGCCCCATTACGAGCCACGAGTAAAATACCTGCACGAGCCTTAATCCCCTACCATAAAACGCCCAAAGAGGCCGCCACCAGTTTCGCTCCGAGGCAAGCTAAAGCGAGAGTCACGGGGTAGGCTCCTCGCCGGGAACCAGTTCCTGTCCCACAAGAGCTTTGCCCGCTTCTTCTCCGCCCTCTTCCATACACAGAGGCTCGGCATTCACACAGGGTGCGCCACGACAGGACCTTATGCCCCCCCCTTCCTGCGCACCCCTGCGTAAGGAGAAAAAAAGGGGGGACTCGCCTGCCCCAAAAGCCTCTCTCCAGAGCTACGAAGGTGGGCAGTTACCGGCAGTTACCGGTGGGTTGACTCGCTGGGCTCGCTGACTGGTCTCGCCTCTCCTTTCGCTCGCACGCGCACCCACAGCCTCGTTCTCTTCAGTGGACGCTGCCGCCGCTCCGCCTCAGCCCCATCTAATGACCTGAAACTCCCGGCAGCGCGCCCCCGCAACCGTCTCTGCCCGTCGAGAGGCGCACACGGTAGAAACGGGTACCCGCCGGCCGGGCTCTTTTGCGCGCGCAGCAGTCCGTCCTACTGTTGCTGCTGCCGAGGCAAAGAGCGCGCGAAAGAGCTTCTCTAGTCTAGTTGATCGGGCGGGAGCGCGCGAAGCAAGCCCCTCCCCCTTTAACTCTTTCGCTGCCTTCTGACTGGGCTTGCGGTTGGTCCCATCTTTCTGGCCTGGGGACGCCAGTTTCGCCATTCATGCCAAGGCAAAGAAAAGGGAACTCGCATGTGCTTTTGTCTTTTGTCCCGGATATCTTCTATTGCCTGCATTCTTCGGGCTGGAATGTAACGAGGATGAAAACCAGGCGATGTCAAGGCCATAAATGAATGCGTGTCAACATTGGACAAATCAGGGTGCAGAATTAAAGATGCAATACTATTCGCACTTATTCTGAAATAAGCCCGATTAAATTGACGAATGCTTACTCTGGGCAGGCGTGTTTAGGCGTGTTGTTAACTAAATAAGGAAGTAACCCCATTGGAAGACTAGGTTTATTTATTTTTTTACTTTCAAAGGTAGATATTATTCAGAACACGGCTTGGATTGAAAATAGTTTGAAATAAATCGGAATGAATTCAGAATTAATCCCTCCCTCCCACACACACACACATACTCACTTCCTTTCTGAACTAAAAACTTTTGTTTTTGAGAGTTGAAGTTTTTTTTAACATCCCAATCTCACATACATTAGCTGCATTTGGCAGTAAATTAACATAAATTTACCTGTAGTTGTTTACATGTCATTCAGAATGCTTGGGTTGATTATTTCAGAAATTTACAATTTCAAGAGTAGGACTCCCAAAAAATTGTTTTGAATCAGAGAGTGTATTTACGAACACAGTTAAATTGGAAAAAGGTGATGTGATTTATTTGCACATTTCAGCTTTGATTCTCAGGATGGGTGAGTTTGTAGATGGAGAACCTCTAAGCTCTTCAAAGATGAGGTGAAGTAAGAATTTATAACATGGAAATAGCAACACACTTTTAAAAATCTTAATATAGTTATATACTCCTACTACTTGTTTATTGAAAAGCTCTTACATGTTTTGACTAAGTAAAGTCTATTTGTGTTGCTCACAGAATGTAACATTTTTCTCCATCCTGTTCATTTCTATTTTCTGAATGGGATTTCCACTAAAACAGAGAAGTTAATCTTATATTTAGCTATTGGTTATGAAAAAGACTGATCCTTTTTGCAGGTTTTAAAAAATATTTCTAGATTTCTTTTTTTAATATTCTCAATAATGAAATAACTAATAAAGTTAATAGATGCCATCCTTACAGTATATTCTCATAAATTCAAAACCAGTATAATAAAATATATACCTGAGGAAAAAATGGACAAAAATATATAGGCCTTCCTGATTTTCTTAAGGCTTGTAATGATTACACACAAAATGGCAATCTATTTCAGAGTCACGAGGCCCTTTTTTCTTAGTCATAAGAGTAAGAGCAAGCTGATAATAAAACAGGTGCTACTTTAAGTAATTTGATAAGTAGTTTAGCATATCCAACAAAATCTATATACTTGTGGCATCACATACATTTTCTATAGTACCCAAGTTCAGGTGGTTTGCTTATTTTTTTTTACTACCAGCTCAGGCGCGCTCCCATGTGTGCTTGTGCATGCACAACTCTTATGTGCATGTGCAGAAGCGTCCAGGTGGGTGGGCGAGCAGCAACCCACCTCTGCCCCAGTTTAAAGGAAAGACTCAGCTACTCGTTTTAAAAGTCTATACTTAATCAGTATATTGCACATGGGTTCAGTGGTGCTTTTCCACAATGTGTACACAAGATAAGACTCTTGAGGAATAGAATGATAGAGTAAAAATAGTACACTGTTTAAAACAACTTATTAGTATTGTGTCCTAGAGTTGTTATTGATAGTATTGTGGTGATTCCGCTATAGTAACAATCACTAGTTTGACATTGTAAGTCATATAACAATATATAAATTATGTTGGTACCTTAAAAGAGCATTTCCTTTAACATTATCCAGCATTCTGGTTTGATTTATTTATTTACTTATTTGTCTGATTTACATCTCACTTGTTTTCCCAGGAGTTCAAGGAAGCTTACATTGGAATCTTCTTTTATTTCTATAGCCATACTAACAGCCTGGAAAAGTAATCACCGAATGAATCTCCATGATTGAAGATACACTTGAATCTAGGTGTCTCCAGGCTTAATCCACTACCTTACCACCCTGGTTTCCATATAATCAGGGTGGTATTCACTTACTTTCCCTACCGGTTCACATAACAGCACTTGGCTGTCCATGCATGCGCTTTGATCGTGCATGGCTTGCACACATATGCGTGGCTTGAAAATGTGCCTAAATAGGACGGCATAGGACCGAGGTGAGCCCACCTTCAATTTTCACTGCTAGTTTGGGCGAACCAGTCCAAACCAACTGAATACCACCTATGCATATAATACAGCCTTTTAGTTAACAAAATAAATAAAATTATTAGTTAACAAAATACTTAATAAAGACAAGGTTCATAGTAAATTCTGGATGGCCTTCTTTTTCTGATTAGAAAAATATGGTTTTTCACCCAGATCTTTGATGAGGAAAAATAAGACTCCTCACTTTATTCAAAATTATTTCCCCCCTGATAGTTTATTGTAATTCCTTTGTTTCTTGTAAGCTGCCCAAAGTCACTGAAGTGTTAGGTGGCACAAAAGTTGATGTATTAACTATAGTTTTTTGCATCGTCAGCCAGATATTTAGGTTGAATTTGGCATTTTTGTCTACCTATCAAGTCCTTCTCAAGGACCTGGGATAGGCAATATAGACACAAAGCCAGCCAGATATTTAAACTGGATTTGGAATTTTGTTTTCCAATTGAATATTTCCCAAGAACCTGGAATAAGCAGATGTCTTTTACTAATGTTAAAAGTCACAGGATGTAACCTGTTCCATATTGTCTTTTACAATTGACTGGTGGTGATAATATATTTGTTCTTAAGGCTTGAGCTTACGAAGCCAAAATTAGCCCCTCTTTCTGATTATTCAATTTTTCTGCTGTTAGTCATGGCCAGGTATTGTTATCTATGTTGTGTGCTAGGTTTTTTTTAAATGTATTTGCCTTATACTTTCCTTGCTTTGGCTCTTTTCTTTTCCTCGTTTGATCTTTTTTATAGGCCAGTTTGGTCTATTTGGTATTTAGTAAGGTTCATGGTGTAGTGATTTCAGTAATTCTTCTTTACTGTCCTTAGGTATTCTTCCAATGCCTTTATTTTCTTCTTTAACAGTCTGGTGTAGTTGTAACATTCTATGCCTGCCTACATTCTTTGGTAAGTAGAATGCCAACATAGTTATATGGATAAAGGGCATGATTCATTGTAATTAGTTTTCTGATCTTCCTATCCAGGGCTTTCAATTCTGCTTGAGTCCAGTATGTTAGCTATCTCTATCATAGTTGGCATTCCTCAGATGTTAATTGCTTTGATGGCATTTCCTCTCTGTGTTTGGACTTCACTCTCATGATGTAGCCTTGACTTCAGTGTGCTTTGGTAATAATATCTTATTATTACAATGGGATTAGCATATCAAAAGTACAAAAAAGTCCTTATCACTACTTTTCTCTATACAGTCATCCAGCTGTTTTCTGAATATTTTCAGCCCAGATATAGTAGCTTATCTTCAGACCTTTTTGTGGTACAGTTTTTTGTGTTAGAAAAGATGTTGTCAGGCTGGGAAGCTATTTTTTTATAGTGGCCTCAAGCCTGCAACATATTCTACTGTGGGAAACTGGGAGGGGGGAATTGTATGGAGCATTGGAACTTTGTAGTCAAAATAATATTCCTCAAGGTCATCTTACTGCAGGACCTGGAAGGGGATCACTGGGAGGAGTCTTCTTTTGGGACAGTGACTGATTGGACAATGTTGGTGCTGGGGCAGTTGAACTTTCAGCTGGGTGAGGAAAACCTGGAACCTTTGAGATTCGGGTTTTTCCAGATGTGCTAACATGGCTCTTCTAATAAATTGGAACTTTGAGGAATCTCTAGCCCCAGATTTTTATTTTATTGAGGATGCTATTTGGAACCCTGACAGATGTTCTTGATTGCTTATAATGAAATGTGGGGGTAGTAGACTACAGCTGCAATATCTTGTGATTAATTGTTCATTAAAATGGTTAATGAATACTTGAAAAAAGATAAAGCTGCCTATATATTTTTCTATTCTTCGTATCTCTGTCAAACCTGATTTTTCATAATTTTTGTAATTTTTCCATATTTCCTGCTTCACACCAAATACTTTCCAGGAAGTTGTAAAGTTCTCAGTCAATAGGTTTGATTCTGATATTTTTTGTTTATGCATCCGTATTAGGTGAGATGTAATATAGATGAATAAGGTTTCAATGCACTTAGGATAGAGACTCTGTCTAACATTAGACAGACAAGTTCAGGATTCAGAAAACAGCTTGCCCTGCCTTTCAAAGCCAGAATTGGGTGTATAGCAGGGGTGGGTTTCTTGCCCCGTTCCAACCGGTTCGGTTGGAACGAGGCCGGCGGCGTCCTCGCGCATGTACGCGGTGCGCGCGCGCATGCACGCACTGCACGCATGTGTACTAGCGCCTGTGCGATGCTCCAGCTGCTCCTGGAGGATCGTGCAGGCACTGTATGCGTCCTGCGCATGCGTGGAAGCGCAGAATTCGGCAAAACCGGGTAAGGAGCGGGGGCGGGCGGGCGCGGGGGGGGGCCTTTGCCATTCCCGGAAGTTACTTACTTCCGGGTTCGGCGACCAACTGGATCGCGGGGACCGCCGTGAACCGGTTGAAACCCACCCCTGGTGTATAGCCAGGAAATGCTTTTGGATATATGATTTATCAGTAAGACACAGGGTGGCTACTGTTGTCAGTGTTTTCCCCAGTTTTAGATGGTAGAAAAGTGATACCAAGCTGGTCCAGCACCTGCCATAATGGAACTAATCCCAAAACCTATTATTGCTAACACCAACTTCTCCCCATTTAATAGTAGCTGTACATTATAAGCAGAAAGTTTGGGTTCAGGGAGTCATACCTATAACTATATTTTCTGAATGTCTTTGCTCCATTAGAAATAATGGCCTTTTCCCATTATACGAAACCATCTATCAATAAACACATAGAGATAAATGTACATGCTATTTAAAAGGCACAACCAAAAGTTTAATGAGGAAGGAAACAACCTTCAACACATGCCCTCCAGCACCCAACACTCAGAGAAGCAGGAAATAGCACTAGATAAACAATGAGGAAGGAAATCTAATCAAAGCATCATCAAGGAGGAAGCCATACACCACCAAGATTTGCAGGGCAAGCTCATATATATAAACAGCCACCAAAACTCACTTTTCCCTTGCACTTATGATGTTACCTGTTGGGCAAGTAAGCTGCCAACCACAGAGAACACCAAAAACCCAACAGAAAGGGAAAACAGTGTCTTAAGAAAATTGGTCTAGAATTACAGGTGGGAAAATGCTCATAATACTATCATTGGGATGTATATAGATAGTCTTCAACTTAGCAATGAAGGGGAGGGGCACTAAGTGTTACTGCTACAATGTGGATTCAAAACTCTGCCCCCTCTGCCCACCCACTATTATTTAATTGCATTTTGTGTGTTTGGCAACTGTCCTGTAGCACTCCATGGTCACATGATCACAATTCACAAGACTTTTTGCTGAAAACCAGCATTTACTTCTGGTTTTTGGCTAAAATTACTATTGCAGACAATGGGTTCACTTAACAATCAATTTGCTTTACAGTCATGTGTTCACTTAATGATTGCCAGAAAAGTATCATAAAACTGGGCCAGTCATGTGGGTGCTTTGACATGATCATCATGACCTAAGATAGAAATTCCAGGCTCTATAAAGTTATAAGTTGAGGAGTATTTGCATACCCATACTTTGTATGTTTGCATACCCACTATTCTTCTACTCTCAGATATATTTTATCAGTTTAAAATATATTAACATCAATTTTAAACAACCGAAAAATCAGATGCCTTCAGTAATCTAATAGACTCTAATAGAGAACTCTACTTATTAATAAGATTTAAACGATCTGAAGAGAAACCAGAGTAATATACTCTTTTGCTGATTAAGGGATTCCAGAACTACTTTTGCACCTTTAATTACTTACTTGAGACCTAAACATTTCATATCTTTGATCTTGGCCCAGGGACAATGAAGTCAGCACAAGATCATCATTGTCTATCCTTTAATACCAGGAATTGGTGATCTGCAACATACTTATGAATCTTAATCTCCATTTTGCAAAGCAAACAGGGAAAAACCCCACCTCAAAGCACCCTCTGGATTATGTTGCCCAAATTTGGTAGCAAAACCACTTACTGTCAAACAGCTGATTATACTGATTTTCATTTTTACTTCTTTCCTCCCAAATGCATAATACAGTAAGCACATAAGCCACCACAAAGTGTAATGTACCCATTTTGTATTTTAAACCACCCATTAACTTCATAACAGAAAAAAGAAAGAGACAATAAATATTACACTCCTGCCAATGACAAAATTGCACCAGCAGAAACAAGATAAAGTATTTCTGTGAACATTTTCTTGCTCTAATTTATGTTCGCCATTTTATTAGGAAGCAGCTCCTATTCTTTACCATTCCAGTCTTTAGTAATGCAACAGTCATGAGTTTATTATGACCCTTTCCCTTTTAGCATCAAACCTACAATGGGTCACACAGTTTATGGATTGTAATTGCAGACCATGTATAATCGACAGACTGGATTTTATTATAGATTTTAGTTGTTTATTATTTTATACTAGAATTTTTAATTGTATATTTACTGAGTTTTATTTTGTTCTGGTCTCTGGTCTAAGGCAGTAATAAATTGAAAGCGTTTATTATAACCATTGTTTTCCAATAACATGTTTGATTTGTATGCTGCATTTATTTTGAGAATTGTGTGTATTGCATGCAGTACAGATATGAGAAGCAAACATGATATCTGGCATATGAGGTCCTCTCAGTTAAGAATGCTATCTTGCAGGACCTCGGAAACATGCCTTATTTATTGTTCACGCAAGCCCTCGGGGTTAATAGAAATGCAGAATTCCATATGGTTCCAGCCCTGTGGTGTTTTATTCAAACCTTAAAGATCAGTTTCACCAACAAGCCCTGGAGCAGCAGGACTGTGACCCATTCCCTTCCAGATGTTTTACAGCATATGGTTTTATGTTTAGTCATGTTGTTTTCCCCTATGTGTCTTTGCTAAATTTATTGTGTTTATTTATTCGTTTGTCATTTGACTTCATCTTATTTATTTTCTAGAGTGGCAAATGAAACTGGGGTGTTGTAATTGTTTGATTAAATTAAAAATAACTCTATAAAGCTTAATGTACATACTCCATATATTAAACCACTGAGTGAGAAGTCTAATAAAACCCTCACTCTAAAATATAACTTTAAATATTAAGAAAATAACTAAAAATGTAGACTTTTTGTGATTTTCATTAAAATTACTTAATAGTAAGAGAATTTTGAGAGAGGACACCAAGTTAGAGAAGTCCCTGGTAGTGCATGTCCTCAGGCAGAGACAGGACAGAGCCCTTTGCTTGGAATGCTTTGGTTTATAATCCGGCACTAAAATGGGGGTTGGATTTATTCGTCTAAATAAAAGAACTCCTTCAGCTCTCTACTTTGACACAGGTAGTCCTCAATTTAAAAACCATTCATTTAGCAACTATTCAAAGTTATAGCCCGTTCAATTAACTTTGGTTGTTTCCCAGAATCATGTATGGAGATGGGCAACTATAGAAACCTAATAAAATGAGTATTTCAGATTTCTAATATGTGCTGACATATATTTATGACAGTTGCAGCATCCTGGATCATATGAGCGCCATTTGCAACTTCCCAGCCAACTTCCAAAGGGCATGTCAATGGGGGAAACCAGCTTCCCTTAATGACCTCATGATTCACTTAACAGCTACAGTATTCACTTAATTATGGCAAGGAAAGTCATAAAATCGAGCATCACTTACTTAACAACCACTTTGCTTAGCATCAGAAATTATGATCCCAGTGGCTGAAAGTTTAGAACTACCTTTAATGGCAGTTTGCAAAGATCCCACAACCAATCAGATATTTTCTACATCTGTAAACTCAATAAAATAAAAATGTGTGAGTATGGTAACCCTGGTGGGAAACCTTTATTTATATACTGAAGATATTACAATTAAGGTCAAATATTTAATGGCATTCACAACAAACAATGTAGGTCACATCTGGCAAAACCCAGCTGGAAGTTTTACTGCATAAGATTCAATGACATCAAGCAATTATAATTTCTAAATCGATATGGATTAAAGGGTTTCAATAGCTATGCCATTTATAGTTCATATATGCTGCAAGGGACGTTTAAACAGCAGACGCTCAAAGAATGTTTAGCTTCCCTTCATCAGTTGTTATTCATATGTTCTTCTACTTCTCTGTCTTTAAAAAGTGCTCTTTCCCCCAGTTTGAATGGTTTCTTGATGTAATTTCAATTTATTTTAACAACTGCAGAGTCACATTTAAACCTTTGGGTTAAAAAAATGAAAGGTAAATTGTGAAAAAAATATATTTTTTTCTTAAAGAAATAATAAAAAATAAAAGATAAAAGCTACAAAATAGGTTAGAATCATGTTTTTGAAAACCACAGTTACCCTAATGCCTTCAAAAGGGAAGAGAAAGTTGGCTTTTTAAAAAGGAAAATAAATTAAAGTGGCTTTTAACTGTGATTCATCCATGCCTATGTCAAGCATTTTTAAAATTCTCATTAGAAATGATTTTATAATTAAAGAATTAAATGCCTTTTAAAGTTTTGACAAATGAGCAATTGGAAGCTAACAACAGCGCCCCAATAAAAGCATTCCAAAAGCTAAATTGGGGTTTGCTTTTATAATAGCTCATAGTTTTCTGCTTCAATTATTTCACAGTAATTGACAGTAAATATATATCTTCAGAAAACACATTTTTTTCTTGGAGCTATAAGAATCTATACATTAATAGCAAGATTATGCAGATGTGCATGTGCATGTCTATAAGGAAAAAAGCATTTAGTATTTTTAATTTAAAACTCAAATTTAACCAAATATCCCCAAAAATCTATAATACATTCATATTTTAGCATTCCAATGCAACCTGCCTTAAATGCAAATTGACTCATGAGTTCATGTTATTTTTAAAATCTAATAATTAATGAAGACAGAGAAATGAAATGATATGAGTTGTTCTTTATTACTTTGAAGAACATCCTTAAGCTTTGCCCTTCAGTTATTCAGTTCAATTGTTCAGAGGATTGAACTCATTTTTAATAAACAAGGAATCCTAAAGGATAAGAGTTTAATGTGTATAGTAAAACAGACAAATATATACCATTTGAAAGGATCAGGACAAATATAATAACAATTGGAAATCAAAGATGTTTTCAATACTTCCATCAGCGTGGACTTCTCTTAATAAATAATGGTTCTTGATTTATGAGAAATTAAATAAGTCCTGTCACATTTTAACTCGTGAATAAACTCCTGGTGCATTGTCAACAAAGTCCATGTGGAATAGTTCCACTGTAGAAAACTTTTATTTTCATTTTCTAAACATCCCAACCATGTGTCTAAAAGAATTTGTCTGAAGTGTATTTGCCACACTGATGACATGTTCTTTACAGAAGTTGCTGAGTGTGATTTCTAAAAATTACTATTCTTTCTTATTTTGGAAACTGGCTTAACCAAGTTCCACTTTGTATTGATTGCCTCAAAAACTAATGATGATGTGGAATAAGATAATCCAATATTTAAATGTCTGCAACTTCTGACATAATCACAACAGTAATTATATCGCTTTGGTTAGTGCAGTTTTCGCTAAAGAAAAGGCTTAATGTGACTCAATGCATGTTACTGAATGCAAAAAAGGAGTCATTTAGTCTCAAATAGGTGCCTTATCTGTATTCTACATTGCCTCTGAAAAATTCCTTGAACTGATCAATAGTAATACAGGTAGACTTTGACTTACAATCATTCATTCAGCAACTCTTCCACCATCTTTCAAAATTAAATTGCTGTACTTATATATTTTTTTCTGTTTCAAAGTTTTTAACTAACTAATTAATTAATTAATTAAATTAATTAAATAAATATTTGAAATTACAATGGCATCAAATGAAGGGAGTTACAACCAATGCCTAAAGTTACAACCGATGCAGGGCAAAAAATTGTAGCTGCTCCGAAATGGTATCTACTTCCAGAATGGTGTCATATGGCCTCCTTTCTTTATAGAGAGGCCAAAGTGAAGATTGGTCATGAATGTGGTTTGAGACACCTGCGAAGCAGAGTGGCTGCTCTACCAAAAAGATAGCTGTTAGATATTCCCCCCCGACAGAGGTTTCCACCAAGGTTCTCTGTTCCTGCGGGAACAGAGGTTTAATCCCATTGGTCAAAAGGTCTTGACAGATCCCTTTAAAAGGGGATGCTGCCAGACCCTTCTTCAGCCGGATGTTTACTTGACTTGCAATAAAGAGCTGTTGTTACTGGAGCCTTTGTGTGCCTTCCTTTACCTGATCTAACACTGGTGATGAGGATGGGATCGGAAGGCAACTAGACAAACAAAAAGAACAAACGTGATCCTGCAAGTACATCCAGCCCAGAGTATCCTGTGCGGCATTGAGCAAGCCATCGCTGAATGACGAAAGGGAATCAAGATGGCTATGCATGCCCCACCAACTCCGTATGATCCAGCCACTGAGCACTGGGAATTGTATATGCTACGATTTGAGTGTTTCCTCGAAGCGAATTATCTCATGGGCGTTCCAGAAGCCCGTAAGAAGAACATGTTCCTCAGTTATTGTGGCCGGAAAGTGTTCAAAATTGTGAAAAACCTCTCAGAACCAACCCCGCTCCAAGCAGTGTCCTGGTCTGCATTACAAAAAATGCTGAAGACCCACTACGCACCCAAACCGTCCAAATACATTCGCCGGCACAAATTTAACATCCAAAATCAGATGGAGGGCAAATCTATCAATGAGTATGTGGCGGCACTCTGTAAAGCAGCAGCCTACTGCAAATTCTGAGACCTGGACGAGCTGATTCTGGATCGCATAATTTGCAGTGTGCGAGATATTACTCTGCAGAGGAGGCTACTCGCTAAATCCAACCTCTCTCTGCAGATCGCACTAGACGAGGCTAGGGCATCTGAATCAGCCGCCAAATTGACAGAAACCTTACAGCGTCAGAGTGCACCTCAGGACATGTGGAAAAGTACCCATGTGCATCACGAGACTATTGAGCCTGAGAACTCCGAAAGCAAGGAGAAAGACATCTACTGCATGCGCAGTAGACGCCTAAAGCCAATTAGGCTAAAGCCCCGATTAGGCTAAAACCTAGGAGAGTGCCTTTCGCTCTTCGTCCTAAAATTGACAAAGAAATTGATAAACTTGTGAGCCAGGGCATCTTAGAACCAGTCAATCACACACGCTGGGAGATGCCAATTGTGACACCTGTCAAATCTGTTGGGTCTGTCCGCATCTGCACAGATTATACGTGCACAATTAATAAAGCATTACAACAAAGCACCTACCCTGTACCCATTGTACAGCACCTACTACATTCGCTTGGCCCAGGAAAAATCTTTACAAAATTAGACATGGCGCAGGCATACCAACAATTGCCAGTAGATGGTGTTACCGCAGAGGCCCAAACCATTGTGACGCACAGGGTTGCATTCAAATGCCACCGCCTGCAATTTGGAGTTAATATCGCCCCTGGACTGCTCCAAAGCATCATGGAATGACTTTTGCAGGGGATTCCAGGAGTTTTCCCCTATTTCGACAGCATCTTGGTATCAGCTGCAAATGAGGCTGAACTTTTAAAACGCATACAGTTTTGGCCAGAATTAGAGACAAAGGTCTCCACCTCAAAAAAGAAAAATGTTAGATTAATGTGCCAAAGGTCGAATTCCTAGGGTACCTGATCGATGGGTATGGAATCCACCCGATCTCACAAAAAATTAAAGCTATTAAGGATGCCCCCACACCTCACAATCAGACGGAGCTGCAGGCATTCATCGGGCTCCTTAATTTCTAAAACGTCTTTTTCAAACAGAAAGTCACCGTTGCTGAACCATTACATCACCTCCTAACCAAGAACGCAAAATGGCTCTGGGGCAAAGCTGAGACCGCCGCATTTGCTGCAGTAAAATGACTTTTATCAGCAGATTCGTTCCTAGTACAATACAGCCAGACCCTGCCATTGGTGTTGACCTGTGACGCCTCTCCTTTTGACATCGGCGCTGTCCTTAGCCACCGCATGCCCAATGGAACCGAAACCCCCATTGCACTTTACTCCAGGACATTGTCCGCTGTGGAGCGGAACTACAGCCAATTGGACTATGAGGCTTTGGCTGCAGTGGCCGGAGTAAAAAGGTTCCACAAATATCTCTACAGCTGTGACTTTGAACTGGTTTCGGACCACAAGCCATAGTTGGGCTTACTGGCTGGGAATTGTCCCACCCCAGTATCATTATCCCCCCACATGACCAGGTGGACTATTTTCACGCTGCCTACTCCTAACCGCCTCATTCACTGACCTGGCACCACTTTAGGGCACGTGGATGCCTTGAGCCGCTGCCCATTGCCCAAAGTCCTCACCGACCCCACCCCCGAGATGTTGGTCCTCCTCATTGACTGCCTGGAAACTGGACCCATCTCATCTAGTGATGTTGCATGCCACTCTGCCAGGGACCCCAAAATAAAGTAAATTTTGAACTCCGTGTGGAGGGGGTGGCCCAAGGGGCCTGTTGATTTCAAAATGTATTTTGCTAAACATGATGAACTGTCAGTCATTAACGGGTGTTTGCTGTGGGGGGACCGGGTAATTATTCCTAACCAACTGCACACTGCAGTAGTATAAGCATTACATGTAGGGCATCCTGGAATTGTCAGGATGAAGGCGCTGGCAAGGAGTTACGTTTGGTGGCCTAACACAAACAGGGAGATTGAAGAATGGGTGGCCACATGCACACCCTGTCAGGAGTCCAGACCAGCTCTCCCAGAGGCACCCGCTAAGGAGTGGGAGTGACTACAAGGACCATGGTCCAGGGTGCACATTGACTTTGCTGGACCAGTTCATGGCCAAACATTCTTCATAGTTGTGGATGCTTACTCAAAATGGTTAGAAGTAGTCCTGATGACTTCCGCTACAGTGGTATCAGTCATCAAGGTACTATAGAGACTCTTCTCTACTCATGTCCTGCCCAATGACTTGGTCTCTGATAATGGGCCCCAATTTACCACTATGCCATTTGAGACCTTCCTAGCATCTCAAGGAATCAGGTATGCCCTGGTCACGTCATTCTATCCGGCCTCCAATAGTCAGGCAGAGAGAATGGTAAGATCTGCAAAAGAGGCCCTCACTAGGATGGGCCCAGGCAAACATGAATCGACCACTATTTACTGATCCAACACATCACACCCAGTGCTACCACTGGGAGAAGCCCCTCTGAGCTTCTCATGGGCCACTGTCTAAGGTCTCACTTAGACCGGCTACATCCAAATTATTCCACCTCAACACCCCCTGACTCCACAAGCAAGGTTTGAGCTTTTGCCATAGGAAATTCGGTATATGCCCACAACTACACTGGGGGAACGTGGATTCCTGCCACAGTAATTGGAATTACCAGTCCTTGATCATATACAGTAGAGCTCGAGGACGGTAGAAATTGCAGAAGGCATATTGACCAACTCCGCAACCACATGTCCAACTCCACGCTTAGGCAACCAACAGTAACTCCTGCACAAACTAGTCAAAACCATGCAAAACAAAATAACAGTCCTTCCAGGTCCAACTCAAACCCGAGAATATCGGAAGACTTATCTAACTTTGATGCAGGCCCGCAGTGAGCTCCAGCAAGTTAACTCCAGAAGCTCCAGCCATGGCCTGTGAAAAGTTCCAGGAGTTTCCATCAGAAAGAGCTGTGGAACAAACAAGTCCGTCCGACTTGTCCGAAGGAACCATCAACACTGAACTGCAAAGGTCAGGCAGAGCCACAGGTAAGCCCGCCTACCTGTGTGACTATGTCACCAATTGGATTGCTCCATCCTAGAGGGGAGGCGTGTTAGATATTCTCCCCCCACTGACAGAGGTTTCCACCAAGGTCCTCTGTTCCAGCAGGAACAGAGGTTTAATCCCATTGGTCAAAAGGTATGACAGATCCCTTTAAAAGGGCATGCTGCCAGACCCTTCTTCAGCCGGATGTTTACTTTACTTGCAATAAAGAGCTGTTGTTACTGGAGCCTTTGTGTGCCTTCCTTTACCCAAACTATCAATAGCTCTCCATCATGGTGGTTGGAGAGGAAGGTATGGGACTTAGTGAAAGGGGAAGCAAGCCCAAGACTTGTGGATACCTATTGGGGCAGGAACAAGCCATGTGGTAGCTAAGGAAGTACTATAGAACAGGCCTGGGCATGTGCTAGGCCTGCCAGGGCCTCTCTTACCCCTGAGGCAGCCCATGCTCTGTTTAATTATCACAAAGGGAAGAGCAGGGATTAGAAAATTGTAATTGAAAACTGATTTGTTAATTGGTAGGAAAAAACAGTGCATAAATAATTGAAGGTTATGGAAGGAAAAGCTGATAAAAACCCACATGGTTAAAATCAGGAGGGTTAAAGAAAGACATTGGAGGCTTTATTTTAGTGACTCAAGAATACATTTTGCTGACTGATTGCATGAAAGTAAAAATTCATCACGTAACAAAGAACATTAAATGTCGCCTTTGTAGTGAAAAGTATGAGACAATTGACCAGTTGATCAGTGGCTACTACAAATATTCAGAATCTGACTATAAACAGTGTCATGACCAAGTTGTCAAAATTATTCAATGGAAACTGCCAGAGGTTTGGAGTTAAATGTGGGAAGAGGCTAGGCTGCATTAACAGGGTGATAGAAATCAAGATCACATGAATTATTAGTACCACTTTATGATGCCCTGATAAGAACACACTGGGAATATTGCATCCAGTTTGGTTGCCATGATATAAAAAAGATTTGAGATTCTAGAAAGAGTGCTGGGAAGAGCAAGAAAGATGATTAAGGGACTTGTGGCTAAATCATATGAAAAATGATTGCAGGAATTGGATCTAGTTTAATGAAAAGTACTGGGGGAGGGCATGATAACAATCTTCCAATATCTGTCACAAAGAAGAAGAGGCCAACTTATTCTTCAAAAATTCTGAAGGCAGAACAATAGATGAAAACTAATCAAGGAGAGAGTCAACCTACAAATAAGGAGAAATTTCCTGACAGAACAATTCATTAGTGGATCAGCTTGCCTCCAAAAGTTGTGCTCTGTTCACTGGGGATTGTTTTTTAATTTTTAATTTTATTTTAAACAAACAAACACAGACAAACATAAAATCATCTTCCAGTTAAATACAGTGTGTTGATTGGTTACAAAACTTTTGTGCTTCCTCACCATAGTCTTCACTTACAATTTATATAGAATCTCATATTATCAATCTGATATATATGTATACAATTATTATCATTGTTAAACATTTATTTGATAACTTATTACTTCCTTTTATGTGAGATATTCTAAATTTGGAATAAATTTATATTATGGCATTTCATTACATCATCCTAAAACCATCAAGTAGTAGTACATCTTTATATTATATTCTGTATAAAATTCTTTATCTTTGGTTACAAAATTTTTGTGCATTCTCTCCATAGTCCTCACTTACACTTTATATAAAATCTCATATTATCAATCTAGTATATATGTATACATTATTATCATTGTTAATAATTTATTTGACTATAACTATTATTACTTCATTTTATGCATAATATTCTAAATTTAAATAAATTTACATTAATTTTTATTATAGCATTTCATTACATCATCCTGTATCCATCCAATAGTAGTACAATCGTTTATGCCTTGCCATTTGTAGTATTTGTGTTCTAATTGCTTTCTTGGTAGATCTTATATGGACTTCTCTTGGCAACTTGTTTTTCACTGCATATCTTGTAAAGACTTGAAACACCTTGTCTGTTTCTTCCATCATCTTCCCTTTGGTTATTACCGATGCTTCTGCCAGAATTTCTATCATTACTTCTGCCAAATTTTCTCCCTTTTCTTCTTCTATATTCTGGAATCTGAGGTAAAATTTTGATCTGTTGATCTCCCATTCCAATATTCCACTCTTTCAACCACACTCAATCTGCTGTCAATATCTCCAATTTTCTTCTCTTTGTTCATTTTTTTCTTCAATTTTTTGAAATCTGTCCTCATATTTCATCATCGTTTGGTGGATATTCTCAATTTTCATCTGTTTTTCCTATTCTTTGTTCAATACTCTCTGTTCTCTTTTCAATGATCACTGTTCTTATATTTTTTGAATTTCTTGCATAATCATCTGCAATCCCTTCCTTTTCTTTTTCCTGCTGCCACATCATCTATATTGATCTTTTCCTCCAGATAGTAAACACTGCCACTGTATAGAATCCAGGGCTTTTTTGTTAAGTACAAAACAAAGTTAACAGTTCTCTTTCCAAGTTCACTGCAATCTTCTTTATTTCAACTCCAAGCTTTCTTTTCACTCCAGTCCAACTACTGATAGTACCCCAGAGGAGCACCTGTATAAACAATTCATGCTCATCCCACTATCATTTTCAATAAACAAGCTCAGACTCCTTGAAATGTAACACCAGCTCTTACTTTGCACAAGATTATCAAATGCTCAAATAAAGAAAAGAAAAACAATGTTTCCAAGCCTCTAAGTGGCAGTGTTACTTCTTTTCCTCTACTTTTACTTCCCTCTTTATATTACAAACTTAAGAAAAAAAAGAGAAAAAAATTAAAAGAAAATGCAATAGAGCATTGAAAAAAGTAAAAGAAAGTCTTAAACAATAAGTATTAAAAAAAGAAAAATAAGAGAGAGAGAAAACTAGTCCAGTTTAAAAAATAAGAAGCATTTGTAAAAATTCCAGCAATAAAAGAATTAAAGAAAAATAACACCCTAAGTTTGACTCAGGCTTAATCTCGCTGCTTGACCTCTTCTGTCTTCAATTTTAACTTTACTTTTGATCTTTTAGGGTGTTCTCTCAACTAATAATAAAAATTATCTCACCAATTTGACACACTTTCTCTCCAGCTTTCCTGCCATTCTGGAGCTGTCCCAACTTTCAGCAGCTTTAATGACTGCTTCTCAGTTGCTGGAAAAAAGGGCTTCTCCTGGATCTACCAGAGACTTTGCAATGTCCCTGGGACCAGCAGAATGTGCCCTTCTCTATCACCATCTCTATGGGACGGTTTAGGTCCAAAAGGACTGTCCAGCAGCAGAGATATCGACAGCAATCTTGGAGCTTCAAAATCGCACGTTGTATAGTTGTGACGTCTGCCCCATCTCTCACTGGGGATTTTTAAGAAGAGATTGGGCAATCATTTGTCTAAAATAGTATAAACTCTCCTGTTTGAGCAGGTGGTTAGACTAGAAGATCTCCAAGGTCCCTTCCAACTCTGTTTTCTGTTATCTGTTCTGTTAAGAACCACTGAGAAAGTTTTGAAAATGAGTGAGATAAGATTTTATGGGACATTAAATCCAGAGAGACAGGCACCATAACATACCTGATATAATAGTAATTGAAAAGAAGCAAGTCTGTTCATTGATGTTGCTATATTGGGTGATGCTAATATTCAAGAAAAGCAATATAATATATTTGCAAGTCTGAACTAACATTTGTTTTATGTTTCATGCATATTTCATTATGTACATTTCTTCAAGTATGTTTGTGTTTCTTAACCAGTTGCTGTTCAATGTAAAATATGTCTGTAATGAAATTGTTTTCATCCATTACTTAATTTAATTATGGATTAGAGTGGAGAACTGGCCTGCATCACTGAAACATGATGCAGAGGTCTGCCATCTTTCAAAGGTCAGCCTAGCCAAAGGATACCAAGAGGACTGTGATGGTGTGATACAGCAACTATCCATGAGTTTCTACCAGTATCTATAGGCCCTACTCTGCAGAGACTCTGTTTTTGTAGCATATATATTGCTCTCTATGCTGTACATTGGCATCCTGGCAAATTGTCAGGTTGCCAATGTGCAAGGGATAGGAGTGAAATTTTTCAGTCTCATAGGTTTCGAAGCTCAATATGCCTTTCCTTAATGAGGAAGTTTGGAGTTCCCAAGAATTCATGCCACTCTGACAACAATAGACTTAGTTAAATTATTGAGCACCTCCACACACTTTGGCTGGTGAGGTGAGAATCACATATTGGATCTAGTATCTTTTAGGGAGGATACAATGTAATTTAACAGTGAACATGTTGCATTGATCTTAGCCTGGCTATGGTCAGATCACATTTTCATAGCTGTAGAGTTCCATTGGACATATATACCTCTTTAGCAAGGAAGAATCTACTAGAATTAGATTATTCTGTCCTAGGTGCCTACTGGATCTCATGGGCTGTCAGAGAGAATTCAGGGAGATTTTCAAGGATTCATGGTCAGTTCATGTGAAAACATAGCCTCCTGCTGAAACAGGAGGGCAGCTGTGGCTTTGGAGCGACTGGCACAGTAGCAGCCTCTCCCCTATTTCAGAATCTGTATAGTTTTTTTTTTCATTCTCTGAAGTATTTAGAAAGGCGAAGCAGCAGCCAAGAGATGCTTAAAGGGCTATTATAGAAAAACTCATTTCAAATGGTCCTTCAAAATGGTCCTTGTTACATGCTCACATTTGAACCTACCCAGGGATCATATCGTAAATGAAATATACATTCTGCTGCTGTTATTATTTGGCTGATGGAATATCACCAGCCAAGAAGTGACGCATTCCATCCTACAGATGGAGAATAATCAAGAATACCTGAAGGGCTACTTTAAAGAATTCTTGTAGCAGTTGGGCAGATAAAGCCATCCAGATCTGAGCCAACTTGGATTCTAGCTGTTCATTATTAGTGCAAATGACTTCTATATAATGTGAAGTTATCTGGGATTAGTTTGAGTCTGTAAGTCTCAAAGAAGTAAATAGTACTTTCTATAATAGGTAATATCCTACAGTATTCTACTCTTCAGCTACATCCTGGGATCTTGTGGCTAGCTTAGGATTTCCAAACAGGGCAGAAGGTTAGATCTGACCAATAGTCAATGTTTCTTTTGGTAAAGGAGTGTTTCCATTGGTTCTGAAAGAATCCTGCTCAAGAGGCCATAACATGATCCAAATTTGAACAAATTTAGACCAGTTTCTAACTTTCCATTTTTGGTGAGGATATAAGTGAAAATGGATATGGTACAACGTCATTTTTGAAATATAATTTTATTGAAAAGTTTTTAAAATAATATAATTTTAAAAGTATTAAATATAAGATTAAAAATTAATACAAGCTAAAATAGAAAAAAGAGGGGAAAGAAAGTTAAAATAGAAAGTTAAAGTGCAAAAAGAAAGAGTATAAAGAAGTAGCTTCTGATCTTCTTTACAGCACTTATAAACAAAATTATATCTTTATCACTTACTTTAGTTACATTGTTTATTCACATATATTGTAATCAACTTGAACTCAGTTTATCATACATTTTTTCACTTGATCTATTTCAAATTTCAATAAAAATTATACATTTTAGCAATATGTTGATCATTTGTACACAATTTAGAATATTGTCAGTCTTACAGTATTCAATACCACAAGTTCTTTTGTTTACTTTTAATCTTTCTGATAAAAGTGACAAATAGGGAAACCATTGCCAGCTATGTCCTTCTGCCATAATTTTATTTTATATTCCCTTTGACAGAATTCTAATATCTCACAGTATGTAACAAAAATCTCACAGTATGTAACAAAAATCTATTCAAAGTTTGTATCTTTCAAAACCTTAAGTAGGCAGTTCAAATGGCCACAGATGGGGAGCAAATTCAAAGGATTCCAGAAGAAGCAGATTGTGTGGAGTTATGATAATCAGGTTTTTGCGTGTAAACTGTATTGGTTTTATTTGTTGATGACTTTTTGAATGACAGTGTCAGGAAAGTGCAACCTTTCTTGTCATCCTTGACTTCTCAGTGGCTTTTGCTGTCATCAACCACGGCAGACTTTTGGACCAGCTCTGAGTGGGACAGTATTCTTTGGTTGTGGTTTTTTCTAAGGGGATCAGTCATATCAGTGTAAGGGATTAAATGGCAGTCTGACCAAAGACTGCCATTCTGTGGAATGTCCAATGCTCTCCATTCTTCTCACTTGTTTTTAACATCTACATAAAACAGTTGGAAACGACCATCTGTTTCAGGTACCAATAGTATCCTGATGATGCCAAGCTATATATCTTAGTCTTTTGCCAAAGAGGCAATGTAATAAAAGTGCTAATATGAGCCTGGAGTTGTTAGTGCCTAAGTGAGGAAGAATAGAGAAGGGCTGTCACACTTCCAGCCCTCGGGCCAGATTCATCATGCACTGGTTATGCCCATGCCCAATTTAACAAAGGGGGGGGGGGAGTCCCGATACATCATGTGATGCTGCCATAATGACGTGACATTCCTGGAATAGAACGAAACTGAATCTCTTTCTACTCTGATTTAGGATTGTGAGCCAAATAATTCCAGAGTAGCACCATTTTGGGCCCTGAATGCAGTTCTGCTTCCCCACCTGTCAACAATTTGTAGGTCTCCCAGCTTCAGCTCAAGGAGAAAATGGCATCTGTGGCCAGAATGTTTTTTCCACATTTACATGGAGGAGAAAATCAACCTAGAACTAAGGAGACATTTCCTGACAGTTAGAAAAATTATCCAGTGGAACGACTTGCCTCCAGAAGTTGTAAATGCTCCAACCTTGTAAGTTTTAAATGAGAGATTGGACAACCATTTGTTTGAAATTATATAGGGTCTCCTGCCTGAGCAGGGGGTTGGACTAGAAGACCTTTAAGTTCCCTTCCAACTCTGTATTCTGTTTTGTTCATGAACACCCTGTGTGCCAGTTGCAGCTGTTCCTGCATCAGGAAGTCCTACTTATTTTCCTTACATCTGTCTTTAAACAATAAGAGATGTCCTCCATCCTTCTTCTCCGAGGACAAAGATGGTTTTAGAAAAGATGTTAATTTGCATCGGAGAAGGAGAAAGCTTTAAAGATTTTTCACTAGCAGTGATGAATGATAATTTTTGAACTATAGGACCTCACTTAATCTTGAGCCTTTCTTTCTCAAGGACAGCCCAAAAATGATAATTCAATACAGATTCAAGGAATCCCAAGATAGTAAATATATATCACAAAATCTAGTGTCTTAGAATCCACTAAACTGTATAAGTGAGCGACTCAGTATACTGTACCATGTAATGGTTTATTTAAATCATATTTCTGACTTAACGAGCTGTATGACCTCAGCCACAAAACGGATTTCCAATTCAAGTGTGAAAGCCTTGCAAACACCCCAACCACCTGCTAGAGCTTGTTGAATGTATTACCTCAGCATCTCAGCTGGTAATCCTATATAGCCTGTGCTAGTAAAATAAGTAACACTCTGTCACAATTAAACTGGCAAGAGCCAAGCCTGACTTCTATTTGCTTCCTCCTCGTTTGCCATATCCAGCATCACTACATATAAACATTGGGAATAAAGAGTATGTTAACTTTTTTAAAAATTAAGTTTCAATTTTTTTAAAAAAAGTCAGATATCTAACTCCTATTGCGACTAAGAGCACAAGAGAAATGAAAGCACTCTTCTGTGCAATATTTTATTTGCAGTCATTTGTGCAAATAAATAGCCCATTTCTTGTGCTCTGTAACAGGCAAGTTGGAATTCACATAAAATATAGCTTTTCTACAGTAACTACCTTTCTGTAAAAATAAAAACTAAGAGGGAGGTTTGAAACAATAAACAATGAACAAGACCTAATTTTGCACAAAAGCCAATAAGAAGCCTCTACATTACAGTATTTGCTCACCAATGGTTAGTTTAATTAAAGATGTTGCTGATACTCTATCTACATTAGAAGGATCCAGTAATAGGACACTATACCAACTCCAACCATGCACAGCACTGCACCAACACTAAACTGAAGATCAGCGGACCTAACAACATCCTCAGGAAATTAATGAGCTCTACTTGGGGTGCCGAACCAAGGGTCTTTAAAACAACAGCTCTGGCCTTTTGCTACTCAGCAGGCAAATATGTCTGCCCAGTCTGGTATAAATCAGCACATGTTGAGAAAATACATGTTGCTCTGAATGAAGCTAGCATAATTATTACCGGATGCCTTAAACCTACCCCTGTAAATAAGATCTACCACCTAGCTGGCATTGCCCCACCTGCAGTTCACAGAGAAGTAGCAGCATACAGAGACAGACTGAAAGCATCTATGTCTAAACAACACCTTCTCTATGGCCTACAATCAGTTCATCAGAGATTAAAACCCAGGAAAAAAATGTTTAGGTTATTGGAAGACATTGAAAAATTTGCTTTCCAGAGGGGACCTCTGGAACCAACAGTGGATGGAACCAATGGAGGTGGTTCCTTGGATCTGAAGAAAGCTGGAAAGTATGGAAATCATTGAATAGACTGCACAAGGATACAACAAGATCCAGAGACACCTGAACAAATGAACAACTGCCCTTTCCACTCATGCAAACACACACACACACACACACTCTTTGTGTCCTGGTCAAGTATATACTTGAGATCTTATGGCAGCCTCTTCTTCTTCTTGTGCCATATCAGTCATCAGATGTTGGCGATCATGTTGGTGATCCTATTTTTATCAACAGCCGCATGAAAAAGTGCTGTTGAATTTTGTCTGAACCAGTACCTTAATTTTTGAAGCCATGATGTTCTTCTGCTTGGACCTCATTTGCCTTCAATCTTTCTTTGGAGGATTAAGTGAAATATGCCATATTTTTCTGGGTGTCGCATCACATGACATGGCTGCATGATAGAATGCAATTAATGTTACTGGTTTCTGGACAAAATTTGTTTAACTTGTGCATACTTTAATCTTGTATTTTATATTTTATGTTATATAGCATGCCTTATTTTAATTGTGAGGCTTTTGACACGAATAAACAAACAAGCCATGAATGGTCGAACTGAATATAAGGAGAAAATAAAGCTACCTAATACCAAAGCAGCTCATTGCTCCAACTTGCTCAATATTGCTTCATCCAACTTACAGTGGGTCTATCATAATTTGGACAGAAAATATTATCCCTGTCTGCAAAATTAAGTGTTCAAATTTTTGCCTGCAAAATATAGTTAAGATCTTTCTTCATTATGTCATGTTTTACTTGAGCTAAAGCTCTCAGTTGAGTTAAAGCTATCAAACCTATAACCATCAAGGTCCTCAACATTACTGTTCAAAGTTATTGATAACTAGGGTAAAACTATATGGAATTCTCCTAAGGGTTTAAACAAAATTGACTTGTTTTTGACAAACTCCTATATTTCAATTTGGGAAAAGATTTGCCTCTACAATATTTCAAAGATCTCTTCCTATTTTTAAAAAATCTTTTAATCATTTCTATGAGCACAATTTTCAGTGCAACAGGCCTGAGGCCAGGCCTCATAATAGCTCACAAAGAGCAATTGATAGCCCTGATTATATTTCATCAGCTTCAGGAGGGCAGTGGTGATTTAGGTGGCTTTGCCTGGTCATGTGCTGAGAGTTATTTGAACCAGAAGATAATACAAATGCTGGAGGAAACTAGGATTTGGAGATTTCTTTGGGAGGAGGACTTTGAGCTTTATTTGTGTCATAGCTTATATATTTCCCATATGAAATGACATCCCATATATTTTCTGAGTCATCTTTGGCCTGGATACAAATTTAACCAATTGTACGGTGCCCAGTGAAAATCTTTTATTATACTGTTATCAAGTAGCAGAATTAGGAAATGGGAGGTCTAATAAACTGACTTTTAGACCCCAAAAAGTAAGGAACTTTAATACTGTATATTTTACTCATTATATATATGAATGTTACATATTAGAGGGTTTCTTTAAAAAAATAAATCCATTAAGCTGTATAACCCTGGTCCCTTATCAACAGATTCATTTTTTTTAAAGAATGAGAGATTATTACAGCTGTTATGGGTTTAGGTTACTTCTTTCAATTTATTTGTTTCTCTTTAAGAATCTGTCACTACAATTAAATCCAAGGACGTAGAGAAAACTCCTGCCATGGAGTTTTCCAGTCAAACAGAAGACTGAATTCTTCTGATTAATTTATTTTGTTCAATATTAACATTATTCATTGTTAATTCCTGGAGAATGCCTGGACAAGTCCTTACAGTTTTCTTGGCAAGATTTGAGAAGGAGTTTGTCATTTCCTCCTTTCTAGGGCTTGACAACAGTGACTGACCCAAAGTCACCCACATGGCTTTGTACTTAAGGCTGAAATAGAACTCACACTTTCCCAGTTTCTGGCTTAGTACCTTAAACCACTACACCAAACTGACTCAAAATTATGGTCTTAGTATAAGATTAATAGAGCAGAAATTTCCATTGTGTATACTGATCCCTTACCTTGATGCTGGAGGTACAGTTTGTAAATTGGAATATTAACTTAGATTATTGAATTTGCCCTAACATTGCTAACTGGGCCAAAAAACAACAACAAATAATGGTTGACATGATTTCAGATCAGTCCATGTTGGCTAATTTTATAATTATCACCCCTGCACTGGAGTTGATCAAAATAATAGTAAATAAATTCCAAGTATATCACTTGTTGATATGAACTCCTATTATCTGCCCAGTTAGCAGTTTGAAAGCCTAACAATGTAAATAAATAGGGAGATGACAGCATTCCATATGCCTTGACATGTAATCATGCTGGCCACATGGAGCATCTTTGGATAGCGCTAGCTCCCTCAGCCAGGAAACAAAGATGAGCAACCTCCTCCTAGAATTCAATGCAACTAGACAAGGGAAATCATGAACTCAGATTTTTGCTCCTCTGCCCTAAAAGGAAGTCTAAAAATGAATGTACGCATTATAATATATGCAGGCAGTCATTGATTTAGAACCATTCATTTAATAACATTCAAAGTTACAATGGCACTGAAAAAAGTGTCTTATGATCAGTTTCCATACTTACGACCATAGTATGCATCTCTATGGTCATATGATCAAATTTTGGGTGCTTGGCAACTGGTATGTATTTATGACAGTTGCACTCTTGGGATCATGCGATCACCATTTGTAACCTACCCAACCAGCTTCCAACAAGCAAAGTCAGTGAGGGAAGCCAGATTCTCTTAATGACCATATGATTTATTTAAGAACAGTAATTCACTTAACAAATGATATCAAAAATGGTCGTAACATTGGACAAAACTCACATAACAACTGCCTTGCTTAGCAATGGAGATTTGGACTTTATTATGGTATAAGTCAAGGACTACCTGTACCTGAAATTAAATTATATTAAATACATGGATAAATCTTTGCTTTAGGCTTAAAGTAAATGAAATATCTTAATGCAAGGAGAGACTTTTCCTGATGGCAAAATCCAGTCTTTGACTTAAATTATGAGGTTCTTGCTTAATTTCAAAAATTTGTTGGCAAGCAATCAGCCCAGACTCTGGCAAAATTGACCTGTGATCTTCCCTTCAAAGATTGCTGCATGAAGAAAAAGAGGAAAGAAGGGAAAGGTTCTAGAGTAAAACAAAAAGAAAAAAGTCTACCATATATTTTGTAATGGAGCAAGAGGTACAATTGACCTGTCATTGCCAAATGATGCCCATGATTCTACAACTCATGGAAATTACTTAATTCATGTCATTTGTGTAATGATACACCAGTCATTACCAAATGATGCCAATTATTTGCATCCCGCAGCTCATGGTAATTACTTAATGCGTGTCATTTGTGTAATGACATTATAATGTGTGATGTTATTGTTGCTTCTACAGATAACTCACTGACCATCCCACATTTGGCTCTTTGAAGAATTTTCTCTGCTAATTGTACACAGTATAACAATATGCATTTTTTAATGAAAGAGAAGATGTCACTCACTTGTAATTTAACAATTCCTCTTCATCTGCTTTTAAAATACGATAGATTTATCTATCCATCATGTCCTATCTCTGGAAATTATATTTATTATATTATTATATTTCATTATATGCTGTCTGTCAGTTGGCTGTTTTACAAGTAAAGGCAGGGCAGACATTTATAAATAAAATTTGCTAAACAGTGAAATAATTTGTGCTCAGAGCTGTTAAAACACCCAAAGATGTAGCAGGCCTACAGTGCAAGTGCTGACACTTCAGGTGTGGGTTTCAACCGGTACGGCCGTACCAGATGGTGAAATTTAGCATGCCTTCCCGTACCTGTTGGTCAGGAGGCCCCATACCGGAACGCTCCCCCCCTAGTTTGTTCTTTCACTCACCCCCCTCCCATCCTCACCATGATGCCGAAAAGTTCCCAGAAGAAGAAAACTGGTGAGTGGCTGGGTGGGAGGATGTGAGGGAAGAGGCAGAGGGGCTGCTAGAAGACTGTGTGTGTATGCACACTTCCAGCCCCTCTGCCTCTTTCTGGATTCACTCAGACATTTTTAAAACTCATAGCCTGTGCACAGCACACACTCTTCCAGCCCCTCTGCCTCTTCAGTCTTCCTGGATTCACTCAGACATTTTTAAAAGAGCAGAAGAGTGTGTGCATGTGCACAGGCTGTGAGTTTTTTAAATGTCTGAGTGAATCCAGGAAGAGGAAAGAGGCAGAGTGGTTGGAACAGTGGTGGATTGCAGGCGGTATGCTCCAGTACAGGCGTACCAGAGCCTGCCAGGAGCACCAGATACTGTTCCGGTTCGGTGCTCCGGAAGGCCCACCCGTCCACCAAAGCTCCTTACCGATCTTTTAAGGCTTCCACGCACGATGCATACAGTGCCCGTATGACACTCTGCTGAGCAGCTGGACCGTTGCAGAGTCTCAAGGAAAGAGTAAGATGCATGCGCATGCTACACTCATGTGCGCACATGCTGCACACATCCATGTGGATGACGGCAGGTACCGGTTGGAATGGGATCTGGAACCCACCACTGGGCTGGAAGTGTGTATGTGTGCACAGGCTGTGAGTTTTTAAAATTTTGTGTGAATCCAGAAAGAGGGAGGAGGCAGAGGGGCTGGAAGTGTGTGTGTAAGGTGGTCACTAATGTTGAAGACTGGTGAGGACAGCATATTTCCTCTGTAAGTAGTTGTTTTATTGTTTTGCGTACTTATTTTATTCTTATTTAAGTAGTAAGTGCACAAAATAATAAATTTCATTTTTTTATATCTTCTTCTTGTAAGTCATTCTTTGGGACAAAGAATTCAGTGACATCAACTTGGCCACTCCCACTCAGTCATATGACTGCCAAGCTACTCCCACACAGTCACATGATCACCAAGCCACTCCTACAAAACAGGCCACACCACCTACAGAATAAGTTCTAAAAAAAATTGAAACCCACCACTGTGACACTTCCATAGCTATTTCTGGTAACTTTGTAGACTTCCAGACAAATAGAAAGTTAAATCTGGAATTAATCAACCCTGAAGTATTTACAGGTGAAAGTTGTCATCCACACACTAGTCTGGTTTTCCCTAATCTTGGTTGTGTAGTTGTGTAGTCTTCAACTTTCAGAATTTTTAGTAATGGGGTTGCCAGCTGGCAGCTACATTTACATGGAGGGGAAGCATGCAATTCTGTCTTAGACCAGTATTTTCAACATAGAACAAAATAATGTTGGAGTTGGAAGGGACTTTGGAGGTCTTCTTGTCCAACCCCCAGCTCAGACAAGAAACCCTGTAACATTTCTGACAAATAGTTGTCCAATCTCTTCTTTAAAACTTTCAGTGTTGGAACACCTACAACTTTTGGAGGCAAGTCATTCCGCAAATTATGGTTCTAATTGTCAGGAAATTGTACCTTAGTTCTAGGTTGTTTTTCTCCTTGATTAGTTTCTATCCCTTGCTTCTTGTCCTGCCTTCAGATGCTTTGGAGAATATCTTGGCTCCCTCTTCTTTGTGGCAGCCCCCAAGATATCAGAACACTGCTATCATGTCACCCATAGCCCTTTTTCTCATTAAACTAGGCATACCCAATTCCAGCAACCATTCTTTATATGCTTTAGCCTCCAGGCCCTAGTCGTCTTTGTTGTTCTTCTTTGCACTATTTCTCAGCATCTGTTTTATATCATGGCAACCAAAACTGGATGCACATTCCAAGTGTGGTCTTACCAAGGTATTGTGTTATCTTACCAAGGCATTGTATATTTAAATCTTTACATTACATTTTTACATCTTCATAAACAATGTAGATGAGGGGATAGAAGGGGAAATCATCAAATTTGCAGATAACACCAAGCTGAATGGGATAGCTAATCCTTTAGAAGACAGGCTTGAGATCCAGAAGGATCTCTTGGACACTTGGACATCCATTTGATGTAATTAAGTGGTGAGAAAAGAGTTTATACTTAGGCAAGAAATACCAAATTATCTTGCTAGAAACAGTGCAGAGAAGAACAGCAAATATGATTAGGCTACTGGAGGATGAACCATACAACAGACTGTTGCAGGAGTTGCATATGTCTACTTTAATGAAGAGAACATCTAAGAGTGACTTGATAGCAGTCTTCCAATATTTGAGGGGATGTCACAGAGAGGAGAGGTCTCCAAACACCCGAGAACAGCGCAAGAAATAATAATTGGAAAGTTATGAAAGAGAGATCTAACCTAGAATTAAGGAAAAATTTTCTGACAGCAGTAACAATTAATCAGAAGTTGTTGGTGCTCCATCCTTGAGAATTTTAAGAAAAATTGGACAGTCACTTGCCAGTATAAGGTCCTCTGCTTGAATAGGGGATTGGACTGGAAGAGCTCCAAGGACTTTTTCAAATCTGTTACACTGTTAAAACTATTAACTAAAGATCTACACATCTGGAAAGATCTCAAGTTGGGAAAGACTATCCAAATCTTAACTGATGCTAATAGAATAATCTAGACTTTGGGGCTTAAACATTTTAGCTTCAGTGGGCTACATATCTTTTACTATTCCATTTGTATTCCCATTTTTAAAAAGTGTACTGAATTCAATTTAGATATATGTTTGAATCATTCAGCTTGTTTTTTAAAGACAACTATTGATAGTTCTTCTATTTTCCTTTTGCCTTTGTTTTGCAACATATAGTAATTAGAAATTGAAGTCCAAGTTATTGTTTTTTTAAGATTTCTTTGGAGCATAGCATTACATTATAGTATTAGTCTAATACTCCAAATTCCTCTTATCCGAGTATGTTTGTTCTTGTTCAGAGGAGACTGAAACCATTATCCATTTACTTCTAGATTGCAATTTCAACAGAAACACAAGGAATTCTCTTATTTCACTTTGTCTAGGAAAATATCTAGGACCTAGAGAGTCTTACTGCATAAAATTTCTACTTTCTCATTCTCATGCTAGTGTAAAAGCACTATTATGGTTAGATTCTGTGCTGCTACATTTAAAATGTGTGTCAAATACTCATCCCCAATTATTATATTTTATGTATTTCTATTTGTTTTTTATATTTTTACATGTGTTTATATATTTTCATGAGTTTAATCCTGGCCATTGATCACAATTAGGAAAAAATATAAGTACATGAGTTGCATGCAAATATAAACAGCCATGTTTCTGGATTTTTTCCAGGTCAGCATGCAAAATCCAGGTACAAAAATAATGCTACACAGTCTTGTATTTTAAAGGGCAGCATTAGAGATTAAATAAGAATAACAAAGTCACAAGATAATCAAGCTGCTAACAAGGAATGGCTTCTTCCTCCAATGCAATTGTTTGTGCCTCAATTGTCTGCACCTCACCAGCTATAATGATGTTTTCAGGTTTCACTGATAAAGTACATTACAGATTTGTACAAGCAAAAGTAAAACCTTATTTCAAGGCAGGCTTTATTTTGCCTCTTTTTCTTTTTTTCTTTTTTAGCTAAACTGATGATTCACCAAAAGGAGTGTAAATGTCTTATCAAATACTATTAAGAATTCCTGAACCCAAAAATTGCTTTTGAGCAGCAGTTTTGAATGAAGTTTAGCATTCTTCCATACACAAATCCACTATATTATCTTCTATCTATTATCCCTAATATAGGGATAATACCCCTATATTATCTTCATTTCAACAGTATAATTTAGAGGATTGAGGACACTGAGGTTAGGGTTAGGATTAGGCACATTTCAAAAATTGGTATAGAGATTGAATATATCTGACAATCTCCAGTCTCTTATACGTCATACAGATATTTATTAACAAATGCAGTTCTACCTTACCTCCTGCTGTTTGTAAATGAAGTTTTATGAGTCAATATGTTTACAGCAGGTTCTCTTCCAAAGTTCTAACTAGATCTTTCACATTCAAGATTAAATCTCTCTTATTTTATTTCTAACCTCTCACTGAGAACCCAAAAGAGTTCTATAAATTCTTATCTAAAAAAATCTTGCTTTTGCCTGAAATGAATTGATTATTCCTTCAATATTACTGGTAGATCAGACTCTTTATCAGCTATTAAGTAGTATAATTTCATTTCAAAACAAAAGCTTGTATGCCATCTTTTCCCCATATTTGCAAACATATTTTACATCTAGTGGGATCAAGAAGAAGGGCCTTATCATCCCTGCAGAAATAAGATTGGCCCCCACTTTAACATTCTTTCACAAGGCCTTAAGAACCTGGTTTTGCCAATGGACCTGGGGACCCAGAGTGGGATGGAGCCCACCAAGTGCCTTATTTGATTGACTTTTATTACCAGGGAGATGGAGGTTATTACTTTATATTTGTTTTTTATCTGGAGTCTCTGAGAGTAAGTTAGGCAGCCATAGGAAGGAAGGAAGGAAGGAAGGAAGGAAGGAAGGAAGGAAGGAAGGAAGGAAGGAAGGAAGAAAGATAAATCTTGGAAGAATTCTTTTTAAATAAACTATCATTAAGTATTGTTTATTTGCCAAGAAATCAAACAAAATATAATCGAATATAGCACTAGAATATACTACATATAAATATATTTTATAGGTATCTTGTGTAAGATTACTGCACTAAATATGATATTCTGCAAAATCTTACGAAAAAAATAAAGGAAAACCACTTCCAAAGTTTCCATAATGCATTTTAGTATGAGAATATGGAGTATTTTGAGAGTACATTGTATTACTAATTATGTCCCACTCCCAAATCAAAGCCAAAAACTCATGAATTTATTAATCTTCCACCTTGGAAACCATTTTCAATGCCAGACCTCTCTGAGAAACTGAGCATTTTCCAATGAGATTTGGTATATCATGGAAAACTGTGTAATAATGCAAGCCACTTTGATTTTCACGGTACTTAAAACAATCCATTGGCTCTATTCTCCCTAGACAATATCCCTGGTATGTCAAAAACCTACACCTAGGGACATTGATTGGGTGCGTATATGATATTAAGATGACTTGCTTTAAGGTACCATATTTTTCAGAATATAAGACGCACCTTTTCCCCTAAAAAGAAAGGCTGAAAATCTGGGTGCGTCTTATACATTGAATACAGCATTTTTTGCCTCCTGAAAGCCTGTCCCCTTAACCAAAATGGCCATGCATAGCCTTTAGGAGGCTTCCAGAGTGCTCCTGAGAGCTGGGGAGGGCAGAAATGAGCGAAAAATGGGCCATTTTTGGGAGGTATGCAGAGCGCAAAAACTTGTTTTAAAAATTTGCCTCTTCAAAATCTTGGTGTGCCTCATACTCCAGTGCATTTTATACTCTGAAAAACATAGTAATTTGTTGAATATACCAGATTTGGCAGAGTTTATACAATACATAAGGTTACCAGATTTTCAGATTGGTAAAGAGGGACACCTTTGACCGGGGGGGGGGGATGGGTTTGATTAAAAATTTTATACGGAGCAACAAAAATTTTCATACAATGCAAAAATAGTATTGTAATTTTTTTAAAATTTCAACATAACTACAATTTACAAATATGAATTGTAACTGTTGCCAAACATCAAAATTTTGATCACGTGACCATGAGGATGCTGCAATGGTCGCTAAGTGTGAAAAATAGTAATCAGTCACTTTTTTCAATGCCATTGTAACTTTGGTCACTATACCACCTTTCTCAGTTCTTAAGTGAATAACTGCAGCTGATAAGTTAGTAACATAAGTGAATCTGGTTTCCCCATTTGACTTTGTCAAAAGGTGATTATATGACCCCAGAAAACTGAAACCATCATAAATACAAATCTGTTGCCAAACATCAAAATTTTGATTGTGTGACCACGAGGATGCTGCAATGGTCGCTAAGTGTGAAAATGGTCGCTAAGTGTGCAAAATGGTCATCAGTCACTTTTTCAATGCCATTGTAACTTTGATCACTAAGCCCATTATACCACCTTTCTTGCCACAGTTCTTAAGTGAATAACTGCAGCTGGTATTTTGTATTTTGGATAGAATCTTTTTTTAAATAGCCTAAGACAATTTAAAAAAAGAATCCACACAGAATAAATTGAAGTAAAACATTTCAAACTTTTCTTTCTATGCACAATATATTTCAAAGTATTGTGCATAGAATTTTTAAACATGGTTTCACTTCAATTTATTTTGGATTTTTTTTTTAAATAGTCTAAGACAATTTAAAAAAAGAATCCACACAGAATTTTAAAAAATCCTATGCACAATAAATAAAATATTATTTTAAAATACATTTAAAAAATAAAAGAAAAAAAAACTCAGCTCACTTACCAGCAGGCTTGCACTCCAAGTAAACCAAGAATGATGTAGATGTTAATACAAAGAACTGAGCAAATTGAAATGGTGAAATTAGTCAGGGAAATATTTTTCAAAGAAACTTTGCCACCATTTTTCAGAGCAGACCTCCAACCTCCGTGCCCCTCCCCTCTGGAAAATCCAGGAAGTAACACTTGTGACCTCTCTAGCCATTTCCTGGAGCTCTATGGTACTAGGTCATTTTTTTCTTATAAAATGAGGTAAAAAAGGGGCGGCGGGGGAGGTCCGTTTTCTTGCTTTAATGTTTTAGTATCTTCAATGAAAGTACTGAGACAGAGAGGTTAGACAAAGTGTCTTTTGTCTTGCCTCGGTTAGGATTTCTTAAGCAAATCCACTGGGCTTTCAACATGAAGCCAGAAAATCGGGACTTTTTAAAAATGGCCCGGGAGACGGGATAAATTGTTATAAAACATGATTATCCCGCTGAAATCAGGACGTCTGGTCACCTTAACAATACACTAAGACCTACCTCAAATGATTGGGGGTCATAGAACAGGTTAAACCCAAACCGAAATACATTATACTCAGCACAGTTTATGAAATTAGGATTTCTTTTGGAATTCAATACTAGACAAAACATTTTATTAAGCAAATTTGGTTTTAAAAATATAATTTTTAAGATCAGCAGAAGTCACAAAAAGATATTTTAAAGAGTTAAGAAATTGAAATAAGGCCAGAGAGACCCAGGTTCAAAGCCAGCTTTTGAACTAATTCTCTGTTACTTTCCTTTCCCTGGTGTGTTTTTTTTACAAGGATGAAGTGGAAAAGAGAGTGATAAATATACCACTTCATCTCCAGCTAGAAAAGTGTAATGTAGATGTAACAATTTAATTCTTTATCAAACAATTTTGAGCTATACTGTTTCCTAACTACAGTTGCAAGTTTCATGTATTTACTGCATTATAAAAGCTTATATGTCAGAGAGAAAAAAGCAGTTCTATATGGCAATCTAAACTGCTTGTTTCCCAATCCATCACAATTCTTCCTAGGCCAGTTTTTTTTTTTAAAAAAAACCAAGTTTTGCAACAGGGATGAATTGATTCTCAATTCAGAGTATAGACATTAGACTCTAATATGTGTTTCTTTTGTTTCCCTCCCTTCCCAATCTTGTTGACTGGTTCCTGTATGGACAAGTCTGTCATGTGAGTACTTTCTTTTGGTTCCACACACATGGACACCTTAATATCCTCATCCAATTTTCTTTGCTTTGTCATTAGTGTGAACCCTATCTGTATTAAGCCCAGGGCATTGTTTAAAACAAGAAAAGCATGTTTTTCCTTCAGTTCATTTCATTTTAGGTCCATGGAACTTGTGTGGAAAAAACCTTGATGGTTCAGCTTCAGAGAAGCAAAGTAGCATTCACTGTAACACTGGAGATTTGTTCCAATATTGTGTTGGATTTTTTTTTTTAAAGAAAGAGAACCACTGCAGTATAGTTGGCACAAGGTAGAAGGAAAGAATAATAAGAATAAGAGCCAGAGGATTAAAAGAAGAAGTGAGGAGAATATGGTGGTCAGAAGACTTTAGTGGATTTTATGGGTCTTCATTGAATCAACCTAAAAAGGTACGGGGACGGGGGGTAAATATGGACCACATGAGAGCATAGAAACCCTATGTAACATTTTTCAGACAATTAGGGGAGCAGGGATATCATTAGACTAGACTGATCTACAGTAAATTAACTGCTTAGAAGGACTAAGGTAGATTTAGATAGCAAACAATACATTTGTGGCAGATGGGGGGAAGGGTTGCATTTCTGGTGGGTTGAAGACATCTGCTGTACACTCAAGAAATAATGAATACCCATTCTGGCAATGGGGCAAGCATAAAATGCAGATTTGGCCTGAAATATTTTTCAAATGCTGAGAATTTTCTTTATGTCAAAGGTCAGTGAGATTAGCTTTTTTTCTGAGATAATAGTGTCTAAACAAATATATGAAACATCAGACTATGCAAATACCTCCATCCTATTTGTTTTAAAATATGCAACAACATTCTCAAATGTTTTCTTTTTTGAAATGGTGGAGAAAGGGCAAAGCACTAGATTTTCATGACAATCAGATCCAAACTCTGTGTATTATTGCAAAAGATAGAAAAACTTATTTATCAAAATATAATTTTCTTTCACAGTTCTAGGAGGAAGAACTCTTAATATATGTTACAGATTTAATTTGGCCTGTATCATTTTAGGAATTTTGGTTTAGGAGACATTCTGACTCTCAATGAATCAAGTTAACATCTGTGTAAACAAATATAATTAAAAGAGATTCAGAGTTGTTATTGAATTTTTATTTGCAAACAATATTACACACATCTGGTAAGGGTACTATTTCACTCCTGCCCTCAGTGCCAAGAATTAAATAGCAGGCAGAGATATTGCAGGTTTGTTACTAAAAATAGCATGAAATCAATAGGTCATAAATGGTCTGTTTGACTTCAGAAAAACAAATACATGAAGTGTGTTGCAAGTGAAACCTCACGCTATATGTTTCCAAAACATTATAAAAGTTCAACACTTCATTTTATTGGAACAGATTCAAATAGGATGAACCATTAATGATATTTGTTTATCATGACAGATTGTTGCAGGTCATGGTGGAATAAAAAGACACAGGGACCTCTGAAGGATTGAAAAAAAAAGATTTAAAATGTTTCAAAAATTATTTTCACACATTAAATTTCTAAGTATATCAATGCAATCTAAAAGACACGATAAAAGAAGAGTATTAATTAATCTAAAAGATAATTAATTAAAATAACTACGCTCGTTTTAGATTTTGAACCTATAACTTCTTATTCCTGTTTCTCTGAAATTTGGTTCCTTGCTTTTCAGTTTTTAAAAGACGTGTTATACATCTAAAATAAAATTAAAGAAAGGTAGGAAGCCTGCTAATAATCACCCAAATATAATGTATTTGCCGCTTGTTATGCTTAATTATTACTAATATTTATTTCTGGCCTGTCAGCTGAGATCTTTCTTTTGTCTGTTTTCAAACTGTTTGATCTTCCCAGCTGTTCCTCTATTCTTTTTAGGGCACATTTATTTTAAGTGATTGGGTGTTATAAACACTAGTCTTGGCAGGTTGGTGGGGAATACACTTATTAATTTGCCTCAATTTACTCTGTTATCCTTTCAAATTTCTAGATGTTCCTTTTCTCCCACATAAGTGCTAATGTCAATAGAATGACTCCTTAGATGATTTCTGCTGTAAATATTGCATTTGTACCTTTTCACCTGTTTCATCTGATAAGCTTTATTGTCTAAAATGACTTTTCTTCTAATTTGGATGTTTTCTTTGTCTGTCATTCTTCTTAATTACAATATCTGAATTTATTTCCTTTCTTTTTTCTTCTTGTTTGTGCATATAAAACAAGCATTGTTTTTCTCTATATGTTATTTGTCTATGTCCTCTTCATAGGTTTATGATATCATGGTAAATGAGAAGGTCCTTGAGAGACCAGGGAATAAGAAATGATACCTAGGTAGTAGAGATTAGAAAGGGCAAAGGTCACAGCTGTATAATGAGTTGACAAAGGGGCTCAGAGTTTATTGGGCTGTAAAGGGGAAAGAAATGTATCTTCAAACTTGCAAAATTCTGTTAATGTAGTCTTACAATAAAGTAGAATTAGCTGTGTTTCATGTCTTGTCTACCTGGGAAGGCTAACATATATCATCCTGCACAATCTTTGCTTGTACTCCCACAAGGACTAAGCTGGTTGAAAATAGTCAGTGAACATTTTTAAAATGCATATATTTTTAGAAATGCTTGGCAATTTCTCAGTGTGCTAGGCAATTCTGTCTAGATTAGCTTAAGTCTGTTGCTCTCTAAGGATATTATTTATTTGTCTCTTTCATTTTTAATATTGGCAACAGCTCATTTATTCCTCAGCATGTATTCATAAATGCAAAGATGCTCCCAACCTGCATTTTTTCTCTAAAAGCAAATGAACTTGGAATTATTATCAACAGAGAATGTCACTTTCAAGGTTTTTTTTTAGAGAGAAAGGATTAAAAAAAATTCAAGATGGCAGCTAGTATAAATAGTCAAAACCCTGTTCCTTTTTTTACATGATTCGTGATGCATGTAAAAAGAGCCCCATGATTATATATGGTGATGCCATCTTGAACCCTTCCTTGTGGATACACTGCTCATTTTTATATACTTCTAGGCCAGAGATGGGGAAATCTGTGAAGTTTGGGTCAATAATATAAAATCTGGGATCTCTTTCCTACGCATGAGTAAAATCAGAATTTCTAGTTCCTCTTTAAGGTAAAGGTAAAAGTTCCCCTCGCACATATGTTCTAGTCGTTTCTGACTCTAGGGGGTGCTGTTACTTCCCAACAAAGGTGGTTCCTACTTTTCTACTTGCATTTTTATGTGCTTTTGAACTGCTAGGTTGGGAGAAACTGGGACAAGTAACTGGGACTCACTAGGGATTCAAACTACCGAACTGCTGACCTTTCTGATTGACAAGCTCAGCATCTTAGCCAGTGAGCCACCACATCCCTCTTAGACACTGAGCCACTAATTCCTCTTTGGTCATGGCCAAAATCAATAGCAAGTACATTTAGTCTTATAAGGCTGCATAGTGCTTTAAATTGAAATTGAAATTCAAAATTGAAATTTAATGAATTTATATGCCGCCCAATCCCAAAGGACTCTGGGACTCCTTGAACACATGCCTTTTCTTTACACTACTCCTTGGGCAGTTTACAATGTCAGCATTATTTGCATATTACCTTTAATATGTTGGAGGCATATTACCTCCAACATATTGCTTCTAGGTCCTCATTATGCAGCCTTGGATGATTAGAAGGCTGAGTGAACCTTGAGCCCTATCTGGATTGACAGAGTCTGGGCAGAGTTTGCCTGCAATACTGCACAGAATCACTGCAACACCTTCATAGCTTTTCACAGTTTTATTCTTAAAAGTAATATATAATTTGTTAAATATAGTCAAGATGGCAGTTGTGACCATGAAAATCTCTGCATTTGTTAATGTGTTGTTGCTCAATTAATGTAGAAAGCAGCACAGTTTCAATGACATGGTTGCAATCACTTTTTCCCCTTCTCCTGTATAAATCTGGGTAGATTTGATAAAACTTAAACAAATGTTCAGGCTATGGCCCCTCTTACTTACTTCCACATTATGTTCTCTACTACCACTTTAATCTTTCCCTCAGCGTGGGAAAAAAACTTTCCTTATTCTTGCTAACTATTGAGAAATGTCTCCTCATTTGGGAGTAGAGATGTACATTGCATATAGCAATATTTTGGCAGAATACTTTCTAAAAGACTGCTCTGGCCTTCAGGTGATGGCCATCCATCATCCCCTCACAGGATTTAGAATGTCAGGTGGCTAGATATGATAAAAAAGAAAATGTATTATTATGGTCATCCATAAAATCTCTGTGAAAGCAAGGGGCCAATAGGACCAAAATCCATCAAGATGATTGCCTTCTGTGATTTGCTTTGAGTGCTCAGCAGTTATAGAAAGTCAGGCTGACAAGACACTATTACTCTTATTCTCTTGACTGATCAGCTTTTTCTCAAGGAGTCCCTTTTTTCCAACTTAAAAACCATTATCTCAAGTTTCAAAACAGGTGAAGATTCAATGATTGGGTCCTTTGCAAAGATAAACAGGGGATATTGAATTTTCTGCAAACTTGTTTATCAAATCTTAAAGTAAACCTATCTGTTATTGAACACATGCCTTTTCTATGTCTGAAATAAAAACCTTGACAACATCATCTGCTTTGTTTGCATAATCTCTGCATGTTCTGTCCACAGCATGTTGGAGACGAAAAGTTCCTGACAGTGTGCAAAAATATATTAACACTCATAACCTTTTATTAGCTGAGCCAAAATTGTTTTAATTTTCTTCTGGCAATTGCAGAGGTTCCATCAAACTGCACACCCGAGCAGAATCCAGAATGGAATACTATCCTTGCTCTCTTGTGGGAATATTTAACTTTGATGTATGAAAATGTAAAAAACAGTTGAACAGCATTTTCTTCACATCAAGAGCACCCTGCAAATCAAGAAGTAGTGATATTCATGAAATGGTAATACAACTATCCAAGCTATTTAGGTAATACTGGGATCACTATTTAGTATTTGTGATTCGTCTCTGTGTCTAAAATTGTCCTATGAGATTATTCATCAAATAAACACATTTCCCACCTGGTTTAGAGAACTTGAAATAAAATAATATAAAAAACTTACAACATCAAAATTTCTTTGTCAAAATGATGAGTGTATATAGATAGATAGCTGTCTGTAGCCTCCACATAGAGTTTTCTATCTCTCTTTCAAGGTGCTGTTATCTGTGTTATGGGCTTGTTTAGACATCCAGTATCTTTTTTTCTAGCAATTGATTCAATTGGCCTTTTTAAAAAATGTCATAATATTAACCTTCTGCCCCAACAAGATCCTATACTTCTGATATATAGAAACCCAGTAGGTAATTTTAAAACCATTCAGTGTAATGAAGCAACTCCAAAAATGATTTGTTCTCTCTTGTGCTGTAGTCATTAAAGGTAGGTATGCTCAACAAGGAAGGAAGATTTCTTCCTTGACCAGGGGCAGCTCTTGAAGAGCATTCGGAGACTTCAGCTTGTCCAGAATGCAGCCGCGCGAGCGATTGTGGGTGCGCCTCGGTTCACCCACGTTACACCTATCCTCCGCAAGCTGCACTGGCTGCCTATTGGTCTTCGAATACGCTTCAAGGCGCTAGTCGTCACTTATAAAGCCCTTCATGGTATTGGACCGGGGTACTTGAGAGACCGCCTGCTGCCAATTACCTCCAATAGACCGATTAGATCCCACAGATTAGGCCTCCTCCGAATTCCATCTGCTGGCCAATTCCGACTGGCGACCACCCGGAGGAGACCTTCTCTGTGGCTGCTCCGGCCCTCTGGAATGAGCTCCCCATGGAGATTCGAACCCTCACCACCCTCCAGGCCTTCCGCAAAGCCCTTAAAACCTGGCTGTTCCGACAGGCCTGGGGCTAATGAGCTTTTGTCCCCCCTCGAATGGTATGGTTGTTGTGTGCTTTTAAATTGTGTATTGTTCTGTTCGTCTTTTTTATTCCTTATTTGTACCCCCCCTTGACTTGGATTGTGAGCCACCCTGAGTCCCCTTCGGGGAAAAGGGCAGCATAGAAATATAATAAATTCAATTCAATTCAATTCAATCATTCTCTTGTCACCAGGTTTCAGTTGATCTGATTATAACATGATAAGTCATTCTGTGAAAGGAAAGCTTTGAGTTTCTTTCTATATCAGCCTATTAGGATTCTATGTGCTTTAAGGATACATGTGGGATCACAGCTGGTTACTGCTTTTTTGACAAGACTGTCAAGCAAGGCTCCAGTCTGAGTACATTCATTGAAAGATGTGGCAGCCATTGCAGCCAGCGGGCACTCCCTTCTACCATTAACAATCTGCTGGAAAACTACGGTAGTTGGAGTTTCTTTCACACAAGTTTCAAAGCATCACTGCCTCAGCTTCATACACCTGCAGGCACTGCTCTTTCCTTAATCTATTTTGGAATACAGGCAGGGCTCAGGAGGCTAGTCTCTGAATTTGCCTGCCCCTGTTTAAAATCTTATTGTATGTGCAGTGGATAGAAAGGCAATCATTCAACTCTATTTAGAATAGAAATGAGCAAACCACAAGCAGCATGCAGCCCTGAAGCCCATTTGGACATTCATTAATGCATTTGTTCATTCATTCCTTGGTCATTTTCACTTTACACACACACACACAACCAGTTTCAGCAAGAAGCAAGAATATGTCAGGCTCCAAACCCCCCACCCTCCAAATGCTTTGAGATTCTTCCAAGCAGTTTCCTTTATTGTTCCTCACCTATAGGCACAAATCTTTTCAAACTAAGGCAGATTACTTGCACCATAAAACATATACTCTGGAGCTATCAGGTGAAAAGTCATCTTAACTCTTTTTCTCTTCTTCTCTAAACTATGTGTCTTTTGCTCCTCTGGAATGCACTTCCTCCCTCCTGGGAATCAGGACAACATTCCATACCAGAATGCCACATGAGAGAAAGAGCGGAAGGAGAAGCAAGAACAGAATGGTGGGAAAGGAGAACGAACAGCAACAGTCTGGGCAGATGTGACTGAGATGATGAACACTTAAAATTAGGACTATCTGGGTTGCATAAATCTGGATGACCAGTAAGCACAGAAGAAGGGCAGATTTACTGCTATTTACTGGTTGCCCATAGAATCCAATTCTTGTATCTCCATTAACTTTACTGTTAATCATTTGCTGATTCTTGAGGGTTATTTGGTGAATGTGCAGTCCTGGTTATGAGATGGTCCCTCTGATAACCCAATGGCATCTTGCCCTGAATTTTGTCATTCGAAGCAATTGAGAATGTGAAGGAGAAAAATATTCCCAAATCCCAGTTCAATTAGTGATGTTGTCAGCCATACACTATATTTCAGGACATTCTCAAACAGCCTAGAAATAGATAGATGAATGGATAAATGAATGGGAGGGAGGGAAGGAAGGCTGGGTTGTCATGTCCAGCAAGCTAGATATCCAGAACAGATGGGTAAATGGTTTGAACAGTTCAGATCAGTTGCATATGTGTTTTAAAAGGGTTAAACTGGGGTTGTTATTTGAATGTAAATGTCCTTTATCTCTTGAAATTCTGAAGAGAGAAGTCAGGTGAGATTAAAATAATGGCTAAAGAAAGAGAAGATAAATTGGAAATGATTTTGACTCCTATGATCACCAAACATTGGCCTCCAAGATGTTCTGTCCAAAGGTATAATATGTACAGCATATGTCCTTAGACTGGGAAAAATGATAGGAAGGAAGCACATATTGTTGGATAGAGTACATAATCTCCATCCATTAGATTGCTTCCTTCATGGTGCAGAAAAAAGGAAGGATCACCTACTTTCTATCTGCATTTGCTACTATCATGTACATAAAAGAATTAAAGCAGGAACCAGACGAAGGATCCTCCCTTCAGGCTGTTTGTGCTAATTACCACATTTCATACCATTTCATCAGATGCTCTGGAAAATTCTGTATCTTTTGATTTAAATAGCTTGGTTGTTGTTCATGTCTTAATGTAGTTTTTCCTGCCTTTTGTCCCATTTTGCCAGTTAAGTATTTTTAATCTTTGCAAATGTTTAGCCAATACATATACATACATACATACATACATACATACATACATACATACATACATACATACACACACACACACACACACACACACACACACACACACACACACAGGAATTGTGACCAGGAATTAACTGGGAATGTGATTTTGTGCAAATTAAACTGAAAACTACCCAATTTTCCAGTAATAAAAGTGTTCTTTGGGACAGTTATTTCTACATGGAATAGAACGATCTTTTTAGGCAGGTGGATGGAAGATTGCAGTCATAGCACTTGTCCTATGATATTCTGGTGCCGCTGCACTTGCTTCTTTGGGTGGCAGATAGAAAATCTAGAGGCACAAGATCAATCCATGTCCCCAAGTCATTAGTGGGCAACTTAAACACCATGTTTTATGAGCTGTTATAATTTGCAGTCCAACACCACAAGAAACATAGTTTCTTGCCACTCTAAAATGAAAAACAGATAACTGTGCAAACCTGAAATAGGAGTAGTAAGGCTTAAAAAACTACCCCCCACCCAATATTCATGAATTCTACAGTCATCCTTATAGTTGGTACTCCCCCCCTCATTTTTTATTAACCACTCATTCATCATGGGTGTTCCCAAATATGTGCCAGAGGTTTCTGGGATACCAAAAGTTTGCCCACCCTGCCCTGTTTTCTTGTGCTTTGGTATACACCCTGCTTACCAAGGATAGTTTCTGGAGCCTTGATAACCCTGCAAAGTTAAGCCTCTTTGAGTTGTTACCATTTTGCAAAATCTAATTGTGCATGACAGCATCACTCTGTGGATAATTATCTGGAAAACATTTAACATGGAAGAAATGTATTATTTAGAATGTTATGACATTGCTGGGTTTGCCACTGACTTTCCTTAAGCTCTGGAAATACCGTGTAAAGCTGCAAAAAAAAAGTGGCATTGTTAATATCTCATTGTGAAAGGCTTCCTGGCCAGCTTTTCAATTCACCTCTGGTTTCATTTTTCCCCCCTTACATATTTAATTTGAGCAGTCACCTGTTTAGAAACAGAGGAGATGCTGCTTCCTCTGTTGTATCTGAATTTCTATACATTGCAGTATATTAATCCTATTCTTCGTTACCTGATATTGACTTATTTTACTCTTCTTTGCCTCCAATCTCCAAACAAATATCAAAACTCCCTGATTGAAATATTTTAAAGGATGCTGATTTCACATGCTTTACACCCATTTTAGTAGATCTTGTTTTGGAAACTGAAAATTCAATTTTTTTTGTTTTAGGGGGAGTGCCACACACAACCATCAGCATGATGAATGACTAATTCTGCAGTTTCACTGGAAGCAGAGTAAATGAGATCTATTTTCCAACTGTGCAAATGATATTCATGCTTACATGGTTCAGTAAAATTACTCTTTTGATTTAGGAAATGCAGAAGAAAAACCTCACCTGAAATAAAGGATTGGTCTGTCTAGTAAGTTGAGTGCAGTCTGTTTTGAGAATGGCAAGAATTTCTTCAGGGTATTAAGCAGAAAGGCATTTTACTACCGTGTTTCCCCAAAAATAAGACAGGATCTTATTTCCTTTTGCCCTACGAAATATGGCCTTGGGATTATTATAGGGGGAGGGCTTATTGTTTTGGGGTTGCTGGGCAGTTGCTCTCTTGCGAACTGGCTCCTGAAGAGCCGGGCACAGCTTCAGGATGAAGCAATCTTGAAGTGACCATGCTCACAAGGAGCCGCCCGGCAAACCCCCTCTCCAGCCGGGCAGAGCGCCATTCACTGACTTAGGGGGTATTCCTAAGGCACCAAGGAACATGGTGCCCTGCCCACTCCCCAGCTTCCGCGGCTTGGCACTGCCCATCTGGAGAGGGAATTGTGCCAGCGCTGTTCCATCCCCACCGCGCTCCGAGCATAACTTCTTCTCCGGCTTCCAAACTCCAAAATTTGGCTGCCAAGTCTTCCAGCAGCGGCCGCTCTAGGAGTGCGCTCTATGGTTGTGGGCTGGCTGCTGGAAGACTCTCTGTCTAAAAGATTCTCTGTCTGCCAGCCAGCCCACAACTATAGAGCGCACTCCTTGAGCGGCCACTGCTGGAAGACTTGGCAGCCAAATTTTGGAGCTCCATGCACTGACCTAGGGGGTATCCTGAATATGCCAAGCCATGGGAGCTGGGGAGTGGGCAGAGCGCTACATGCCTTGGTGCTTTAGGGATACCCCCTAGGTCAGTGAATAGTGCTCTGCCCAGCTGGAGAGGGTGTTTGCCGGGCGGCTGCTCATGAGCATGGTCACCTCATGGCTGCTTCGCCCCTGAGGCTGTGCCCAGCTCTTTGGGAGCCAGTTCACAAGCGACCAGCCACCCGGCAACTCCCCCCTCCAGCCAGGCAGAATGCCAGTCCCCAACCTAGTGGTATCCCGAAGGTGCCAAGCAACATGAGTGCCTTCCCTGGCTCCCATGGCTTGGCGCCTTCGGGATACCCCTAGATCAGTGAGAGGTGCTCTGCCTGGCCGGAGGGGAGGTTGTCCAGGGGGCTTATTTTCAGGGATGGACTTATATTTTTGCCCATGCAAAAAATGTGGCAAGGAATTAGTTTCAGGACAGATCGTATTTTCGGGGAAACACGGTATTCACCTGGAAATGCCGGAAATGATACCTGGGACTTTTATTGTCCTGAACATGTTCTCTGTCACTGAGCTGGGCTGGGACTCGGTCTTAGCTCCATTTAGCATTAATTGAAGTGGTAAGAAATATCAAATCTCAAATTGGTCAGCGGTTCAGAATTCATTGCACTGCAGAACAAAGATGGAATACTTGACTGCACATTTGCTGGGTCAAAATGCAGAGATTGCCATTGTGTATTGATTCTGCATGCATAACAAATGGAAGTTCAGGTAGGCTCCTTTTCTAAAGGTAGAAGAGTGAACAAGCAAAGGCGCTGAAAGAAAGAAAAGTGCCAAAAGCTATTCTGATGGTCTATACAATACCCCAGTTTAAGACTCTGGGGACATCCAAAGGAAGACTTGTAGGACTTAACAGAAAATAAAGTATAGATATCGCTTGATGAAAAATATTCCTGAATTCATTGATGCTGGTCTATTTATCTTTATATGGGCTAGAAATTTGATTTCCTCCCCCCAGGAATCTGAAGAATGCACTTAAGCATTAGCAGGAAATGAAATATGACTGACATGCATTAATTAAGGGGTAAGATAAGATCTATTTGTTATCCTGCATTAATTAACATTATTTTGCTATCCCCAGGAGCCAACAATAATTTCCTTGTTCCCTTAGGAGCAGGATTTTTTGCACACAAGAATAAACATTATATGCTAATTGGGTTTTCTTAATTTTACACTGTTACTCTTGGCTTAGAGGCACCTTTGACAAAAGAACAAGTTTTCCCAACATCTAGCCTTGATTAAAAGATACCATATCTATATGGCCAAGCTTTCCCTTTCCTATCCAGTGTTTTGGATAGGAAGATTAGTTGCTCCTTATTCTCTGTGTTTTACTTTCTTATATCAGAGAACCACATTTTACAGGAAGCAGCAGCAGCATAGAGTAGCATGGTTGAATATTAACCAATCAGACAGCAAACCAAGGAATGGCACTAAATTGATAAGAATTGTTTATCCCTGTTCCAAAATCGCAATATGGTTTGTATTGCCAAAGCATTATATCTTCTTGAAATAAGTCATAGGAATTATGCCTCCAGGTATGGTGCAGCCTGAAAGGATAAATGTATGAATGCCTCCAGGGACCTTTTTTCTCATGGCAGGCTTTCTGATACTATAACAGGGAAATAATATTCAGTAAAATGTGGAAACTTCATTCTAGATGCCATGTCTTAATAAATTCTGTTGATTTTGCACTTTCCTTTTTGCCTTTTATTCTTTATCAAAAATGTAGAAAATTAGCACCATGCTGTTTGGAAACTCTCTGGTTATTTCCAAAAATGCAGCTTAATAATATTCATCAGGAGGGGGCTTGTAATGTAATTCAATGCTAGGGCTCTGGGGTAAAAGAAGACCAGGGTGTTCTAGAACATATACTGATCTAATGGGCTGTACAAAGACATGGGAGATCCAAGTCTTGGGCATGACGTGATAATACATTTTCTTTAAGATGACTGGGTTAAAAAAGAATGACTATCCCAAAGTCACTCAGTGAGCTTCCATAGCTGAGGTTGAAAGTGAGCCTGTGTTTCTTCAAATCCTACAGTACCATACCATATCTGCTATATGTCTGAAGAATTACTTTAAGGTAATCTAAATCATATGTTTGGGTTTTGGAACTTATTTGGATTTTTAAAGTTTAAATCTAGATCAGTGTGATTTTAGTCCTCTACAAATCTAGTTTGCTTAAACTTCTGTTTTTCCAGGCATACCTCATTTAAACATATACAAGTTCAAATACCCTTTTATCTGATTGCCAAAAAAATGTGGCCATCCTTTCAAGTGGGAGATGGTTTGCAAGTCAAAGCATGAAATGTAGAAGAAGTAGACTCATTTCTCCTTTTTTAAACAATGCACATTGCATGAAATGAATTATACTGATTTCATTTTCACTTACCGGTAGCTCAGAATTAAAAAGGGATTGATCTGTTTCCAGATCTGTTGAATTACCTTGGCAAGTTGATAGGAATATAGTCCACTATGACTGGAGAATTTCCTTTTAAGGAAAGCTGATAGAGGAGTGCAAAGATAGCCCCCGTATTTTTGCCTAACCAAGATTATTAAACAGCTGTCATATTGTGACAATTTGTGGACTGTTTCTAGGTGATTTTTTAAAATGTACACTGGCAAGAGTCTATTATGTTAATTTCAGAAAGAATGCAGATGTCATCCTGTAGTCGTATTTCCCCTTTTGTATTGTATGTGGATATTTTATTTAGCCTGAAAGTTCCAAGTCCTGTAAGAAAGGCATGACTATAGGCATGACTTATCTGCCTGCTTTGCTCCCATAAAATTTTAGGTGAGGATAACTTCATTTATAAGGGATATTTATTGAACCTTCCTCCCATCCATATCTTGTTAGCTCTCTTAATTTTTAAAAAAGTTTTATTGGATTTTTATTTTTAAATATACATCAGTATCAATACATGAACAATTATATTCAATGTGTCCTTTGGGTATAATTCATTTTGATACAAGTAGCAATAATAATATTAATAATATTTGTTACATTAATCGAATGAATGTAATCCTTGTATTAATATATGTTTGTTTAAGAGTAGTCATTCAATATTTCAGTGTTCCATTTTAATGCCAATGATATTATTTAAGCATATATAGTAATACCATCTTTCAGACTCTAATCTTTCCATCTAGTTATTGCTTATATTCTATTATATAAAAATTATATATGCTAATATTCCCCCTATTTCTTATTTCTACCTCTATTCTACCTTCTAGTCAGGCCCTCATTACTAATCCTAGTGTTAATACACATGTTTATATTAAGACATAGTCCTTCATTATTTGATTATTCAATGTTTCAATACACCATTATAGTACCAATCATCATATTATTTAAACATACATAATAATACCATCTTTCAACCTCCAATCTTTCCATCTAACTATTGCTTTGTATAAAAGTGCCTACCCAGTTAAAAGTCCAATTTTCTATATGTTTAAAGGTCTTTAGCTTTTCTCCCCTTAGTTCCTTTCTTTTGGGTCTAGGATTTTTCTCTCTATGGTTATTCACTACTTTAAGAAATAGTTCTAAGAGTCTCTTTCCTGGATTTTCTTTTTTTTTTCCTTTTAAAGTTAGGGTCTAAATAAAAAAGGAATCTTCTCACCCAGCTCCAGTCACTGTTCATCTACACCACTCCTACACATTTCTTTGTTGCCTCGGCTCTCGCAGTTTTGTTGCCATAATGGTTTGTCATGGATGAAAAGGAAGAAGCTCTGGGTCAAGTCAGGAGACTTGCGGCACTCCGTGACCTTCAGGGTGCCCCTCTTTACTTCATCATCCCTACAGTTGTTTCCGCGCCTTTCAGAGCCCTCCAACAGGGAGAACTCAGCATGGGAGCATGGAAACCTGCTCCTCACATCCGATCTTTCCACATCGTCAGCCGGAAGTCCTGCTCTCTTAAATATTGATGCAGGTTTTTGTAGAGATTGTGCACGGGTGTGTAAGCATGTGTTTTTTTAAAAAAATCGTACACTAGAATTCAAACATTGGAACAATCTTGTCAGTTTATCATTTTGTAATTTGTTTGGCACCTTGCATTGCTGTCCTTTCAATTTTCCTGTTCAGACTAGAAATGGGTGCTGTAAACACATATTGGCCACTGGATTTTTCTAAAATTTTGATTTACTGAGTGACGTACTAAAAATGCTAGCAACAAGGTTCAAATCCATGCCTAGCTACAGAAACCTTGGGCCACTAACATACTCTCAGCTTAACCAACTTTATGTTGTTCTCAAGATGTTTGGGGAAATGAGGAGGAAGAGAAGTAGTAATAAGACAAATATGTAGAAAGCTGAACACCTTATAACTACTGCATGGTTAGCATTTTATTTTTATTTTTTTAAAATAAACATGAGCAACAAGTTATGTGGACACTATTTCAATCAGGAAAAAAGCAAACAGAGAAACAACAGCATAATGTGGAAGCAAACTTGCATCTGGACCCAGTCAGGGTCATAATTGTGTTTGGACAAGTGTTGAGGTAGAGAGATGAAAACACCAGCAATTTTCTAAGGCAGCCAAGTGTCTCTAGAGCCTAGAAATTGTTCGGAAATTGCTATTGTATATTTTGTAATATGTTGTAAAGAGACTGAAACTTTTGGAAGTTATTTCCCTGTGGTTAGGAAGTCACATTTAATAGTATTTTTTTCTTTGCTCCACAATTGTTTTTTTTCTGTAGCTGCCCATTAAAGCTTAATTACCAGAAGCTACTTCATCTACTTATTCTTTGCAGCTAAATGATAGACTGTTGTTGTTGTTGTTGTTTCCCCCAGATAAAAAGTAAGAGAGAATTTTTTACCGTTCAGTATTCTATGGGGACAGATTGTTCACTATTCAGTCCTTTTCTGACAAATTGTGCTATTTTATTTACCCTATATAGTGCATGGTAAGGACAGGGATTGGTGGATTCCTTTGATTTTCTTTGTTCCCTTCTTACCAAAATTTACCAGCTGGCAAGGAAAATCCAACAAATGGGCTGGGACAAAAGAGTGTTTTGGTAGATGGCTTAATTAATAGATTTAACCATTTGCCCTGATTTTACAAATATATATTGTGAGGGAGAATTCAAAGTGAATCTGACTATCAGTTGACATGACTTTTGGATATGGGTTTATTGCAATTCAAAAAAGCACTAAACCTAAAAAAGCTTGAACAAACTGACAGATTTATTTATCATACCTTTTTATTCAAAAGCGTAAAATTATATACATAGCACTCTTTCCTTCCAAGTAATCATGGAAGATCTAAAATTATAGAGCTACACCAATGAATTTATTCTTCAGAGATCCCAAGGGATAGAAGCATTGAAAACTCAAAATAAGGAAATATTTCTTGATCCTGAGATTTTTTAAGAATAGCCTACCTCCTGAAGCAGTAGTGGGTTCCAGATCCCGTTTCAACCGGTATGCTGCCACAAGGCTGGGAGTCCTTGGGCACGCGTGCTGCATACGCATGTGCACACCACCACCCAGCAACACTCAGCTGCTCAGCAGAGGTCGTCAAGGCACTGCACACTGTGCACGCGTGCACAATTGGCCTGTTTCCTCAGAAAGCAGTAAGGAACGCAGGCGGGCAGATGGGCAAATGGCCCACTGTTCCGGTACGGTAGCCACTGCTCCCAGCTACCACCGGTACTCCCATACTGGGCCATACCGCCCGGAACCCACTACTGTCCTGAAGTCATGGATGTTTCAGACTGGTTGGGCAGAAGGAGGATTCTTGGGTAGAGAGTTGCATTAGGAGACCACCAAGCTTATGATTCTGATTTTACAAGAACAATATTGGATCTCAGCATTTTTATGAACTAATTACTAAAGTTGGGTTGCTTTAATATCTGCTATAAATCTCTGGATAAGCTTCGTTACTTTGAGAAAGAAGCTATCCTAAAGTTACCCAATGAACCTCAGGGGCTGAGGGAAGACTCTCCCACTGTCCAAGTCAGAATGGTCCCATAAAGCAATGCCCAAGGATCAGAGTAGAGGAAGCCTGCCTGTCCCAGTTAAAGTGACAAATAGATTCCAAGCTAATTCCACTCCCCTAAAAGTCAACTGGCTGTGATATTTTCCAATGGTTGGTTAAGCACATCAGATTTCTGCAGCTTGATTTGAGAGAGAAAATATTAAAGATATAGCAGTTAACGATGACTTTTAGTTACATCAGGTATGCATTGTGGAAAGAGATGAAGTCAACATCACAGGAGAAAAACATGGTTTTGCTATGTTTAGCTGCAACTATAGTACAGAAAAGCTCTCTGTTGAATGGGAAAACAGTGTTTGGGGGGGGGGGAAACGCCTCTTCTTCAAGACCTGAATTTCTTGAAGAGTAGTATATTGGGAACCATGTGCATGTAATAAGCAGGATAAAACTATCTCTTTCCTTTCTGCTACCATTTTTTTCTTTCCTTTCTCCTTTCTTTGTCTTTATTTCTTCCTGCCATAGTTGCTTCCAAAATGAGTCTTGATCCTTCTTTAAAGAATTATGGATGTATTTCCCAGCCAAGTCCTGAAAGCACTCCTTTCTACAGCATTTCCATAACCGATTTTTACCAAACAACTGTAGCATTTACACATGACTCAGTCTCTCTGGCAAATTACACTCCTACCCAAACCTTCAAACTTCTTTTCTTTTCCGGTCCCACTCAAGAAAGATAGGTTATGTATTTGCTGAAACAAACCTTGAATTAGCAAGCTACTTCATAAACCTATAAGAAATTTATGCTGCATATTCAAACATTTCTAAAATATTCATGTTCAGTAATTAGAGAATGCAAAATATCTTCCAGGAAGAAGGATGCAAAAGACTGCCTTAGTAGACAGAACATCAATGAATAGATTCCATTGTGTGACTATTACTGGTGACTTCCATTCTGTATTTCAGTACAGAAAATATTCGATGCAGCCAAAGCTGGTCTTTGCAATTAGTTTAAGGCCCCAAAGGTCAACTAGAGAGTTATAGTAGATAATAAAATAATCAAACTTCAGGAGATCAGCTCATACGACATGCTGAGACCCAATATTGTTCTTACAAAATCAGAAACATAAACTTGGTGGTCTCCTAATCCAACCCCTACTCAAGAATCTTCACTCTATCCAACTAGTGTGAAGCATCCATGACTTGAGGAGGAAGGCTGTTCTACTGCTTAATCGCTCTCAGGATCAGGAAAACTTCAGTCCCTTGGGAGCTCTGAAGAATAAATCCATATCCTCTTCTCTCTGACAGAGTTTCAAGGATTTGAAGACTGCTGTATCTATCCATAGCTTTCTCATGTTTAAGTTAGGTGAAGATAAAGGTTCCCCTCGCACATATGTGCCAGTCGTTCCTGACTCTGGGGGGGGGGTGTGCTCATCTCTATTTCAAAGCCAAAGAGCCAGCACTGTCCGAAGAAGTCTCCGTGGTCATGTGGCCAGCATGACTAAATGCCAAAGATGCATGGAACACTGTTACCTTCCCACCAAATTTTTCTATTTGCATTTTTTACATGCTTTTGAACTGCTAGGTTGGCAGAAGCTGGGACAAGTAACAGAAACTCACTCCATTATGCGCCGCTAGGGATTTGAACGACCAAACTGTTCACCTTTCTGATCGACAAGCTCAGCGTCTTAGCTACTGAACGACCCTTAAAATTTTAAGCTAATCATACCCAATTTCCTAAACCATTCTATAGAGCCAGGATGGTGAGTCTATAGCACACGTGCCACAGGTGGCATGTGGAGCCATTTGTCAGGGCATGCGAGGCGTTGCCCTGTTAGCTGGCCATGGCGCATGTGCGTGCTGAGTTCAGCCTTTCTTTAAAGGCATTTTTTGCTCTCCCCAGGCTCCAGAGGCTTTATAGGAGTCTCGGGAGGGCAAAAAGAGCCTCCCTGCCCCCCCAGAGCTTCCCTGAAGCCTCTGAAGCACAAAAAAACGGCCCTATGGGCAAACCAGAGGTTTGGGAATGGACTTCTGGTTTGCTCATAGGGTCAGTTTAAGTCCTCTGGAGGCTTCAGGGACCTTCAGGAGGCTTCCCTGAAGCCTCCGGGGGGAGGACTTAAACCGGCCCTATGAGCAAACTGGAAGTGACTTCTGGTTTGCTCGTAGAGTCCTTTTTAGTCCTCCAAGGTCCCTGAAGCCTCCAGAGGGCCTCTAGTGGGCAGGGAGGGTTTTTTTGCCCTCCCCAGGCTCCTATAAAACCTCTGAAGCCTGCGGAGCATGCAAAAGCATGCAAAAAATGGGGAGAACGCCTCTCATGTGTGCATGTGCACTGGGGGGGGGGTCACACGTTGCATTATGGGTGTGGCACACTCACACATGACCCCCCTGCGTTCCCCCCTTACGGCACATAAGCCAAAAAAGGTTTGCCATCATTGCTATAGAGGATTATAATAATAATTGCCTATAGACACTTCAGTTCTATTTTGGACGCATATATTATTAAGATTATTTTCTATGAATTTATTTTAATTACCAAATAATAGACACAAATGACTTAAGGTAAGGGTGTCAGAGAAAAAAGCAAGGTCACAAAGCTTAGGGCCCAAAATTATAGGGGTGGGTTTCAAAATTTTTACAACCTATTCTGTGGGTGTGGCCTATTTGATGGATGTGGCTTGGTGGACATGGCCAACTTGTAAAATGTGGTAAACTCACTTAACAACACTCTTCCTTAGCGACCAAAATTTTGGACTCAATTGTGATCATAAGTTCTTTTTCTTTCTTTCTTCCTTTTTTCCTTCTTCCCTCCTTCCTTCCTTCCTTCCTTCCTTTCTTTCTCTCTCTCTTACTCTTTTTCTTTCTTTCTTTCTTTCTTTCTTTCTTTCTTTCTTTCTTTCTTTCTTTCTTTCTTTCTTCTTTCTTTCTCTCTCTCTCTCTCTCTTACTCTTACTCTTTCTTTTTCTTTCTCTCTCCTCCCCTCTCACACACACATCCCTTCCAGGTGAAAATTTTTATTTTGCCAACTGGGAGGCCGGCAAAGAAGTCTCCCTTACCCTGCTGCCACTGAATGGACTGTGCCCTCCCCCTATGGATTGACGCCCAGAAGGGAAGGGAAGAAGCCGGTCTTGGGAGAGACCTTCCCTCCCCCTTCAGAGAGGAGGTGGCCTGATTTGAACATGGGTGGGTGATTTAGTGGCTGATGCCTCCTTCGCTTATTGGGATGGGCAGAGAAAGAAAGGAGGTGCTCAATAGCTGAGGGTGAAGGCAGTCGCCCTCATCCTTAGGGAGTGGGTGGGGGGCTGCTTTATCATGCGCCTCCTTCCATTGCTCAGTTGCTATCGCTGGGGTGCCATCAGGACAAGCAAGGGGCCAGAGAAAGAAAGATATGCAATAGAGTTGCCAATCCTTCTACTGGCCCAAGAGGAAGCTTCTACTGCTACCTTTATAGGCACTGCAGAGGTGCACAACTTTCCGTCGGCTTTTCCCTTGATGGTGTGGATCTGGAGCTCTTAGGATGCCACTATGGCCAGAATCTCTGTCTGGCTGCACTGCTACTAACCAGGTAGCAGTCTGAGTAAGGTGAGGGCACATGGGGCGAAGAGCATTTTCTCTTTCTCTGGTGACCTTGCAAAAAACAGGGTCTTCCTCCCAGATGCTCCCAGCCTATAAAGGTGGCAGCAGAAGGTCTTCCTCTTGGGGCAGCAGAAAGATTGGCAATTCTAGGCAGATGAGCTTTTTTCAGGATCCCAGGCTAGGAAATCTTTCGCGGGGTATAGCAGCCCTGTATGGTGCAGACTGAGGAGACAGGAGAGATGTCCTGCCAATCTTGGGAAAGGAAGTGCGCGATAACTGAAGGCAAAGGCACTCCCTGTTGAATACTAGCGCGGGAAATACGAGCGCGCGAATAAAGGATTCCTTTCCTGATTGGTTCCCGGGCGGAGCCGGTTCAATCTTCGCCCTGATTGGTCGAGCTACTCGACGCCCCATTGGCTCCTCGTTCAAACCCGGGGGTATAAATGTTTGGCGCGAACCACGCCACGTTGAATCGCAGTTTACTATGAGCTGAATAAAGTCACTTCCTCATACTTCTTGTCGCGTCCTTCCCTTCGCTCCAAGATACAAAACTGGCGACGAAGGATGGGATCCCGATTCCCGCGACCACGGAGAAGAACAACCAGCTGCCACCGCGTCTGAACCAGCTCGAACGCTATCTCAGACTGAGAACTCCGGCAGCGAACGCGAATTCTTCTCCGCCTTTTCTCTCTCTCTCTCCGGCTCCACACCACGATGGCATCGTCGCTTCCTCCTTTCGCGCCATTCGGCGGAGCCACCGGGGAATCATGGGACGGGTTCATGGAGCGGTTCGAGTGTTACCTGATCGCCTCGAAGAACCAGGCTCAGACCGACGAGGAGAAATGCAGCTTCTTCCTGTCCTGCTGTGAGCCTTCCATGTTCGCCTCTGCGAGAGCCCTGGCCGCCCCGAGGCCAGCCTACAAACTTGGGTGGGACGAGCTGATGTCCAGGCTGAGGAACCACTACGCTCCCTCACCCTCTCTATTTGCACGCCGTTTCGCTTTCCGCCGCCGAGTGCAAAAGCCCAACGAATCCATCAGCCAGTTCCTGGAGGCTTTGCGCACAGTGGCCGCCCAGTGTGATTTTGCAGACCTGGAGGAGAACCTCGCGGAGCAGTTTGTGTGCGGGGTCCGCGACGTGCAATTGCGCAGCCGCATGCTCCGGAATCACAAAATCACCCTGTTGCAAGCCGTGGAGACAGCGCGAGCAGCCGAACTTTCCGAACAATCCACGGCCGACATGGAACGCCTCCAGCTGAACCCCCCCGCGCAAGCCGCCGCGGGGCCATCCACCCAGACGCACCTCGTCGACGACCTCTCCCCTGTCGAAGACGAGGAGGAGGAGGAGGAGGAAATCGTCGGGCAAATGAGGACGCAGCCGAAGCGGAGGCCACCCCAGCAACCACCGACGCCCGCTCAGCCAGCCGCAAGCGCACCTTGCTGCGGATGCGGCGGCCGCCACAGCCGCGCGGCCTGCCCGTTCCGTTCTGCCGTCTGCCGCCGCTGCCGAGGAGAAGGGCACCTCGCCAGGGTCTGCCGGGCTCTCCTGCCAGCCCCATCGTTTATGCAGCCCAGCGACCCGCGCCAGGCATCGCAACCGCAACGCCGCCAACAGCCACGTTCCGCGAGGCGAGCTGAGGACTGCCATTCAACCTACCAGCCCTCCAGCGCCGACTGCGTGGTCTACCAGGCATCCCACGTTCCCGCTGGCAGCCGCAAGATAAGCACCGCCGTCCGACTCGAAGGTCAGCTTTGTCAAATGGAGGTGGACTCCGGGTCTTCCCGTTTTCTCCTATCTTGGGCTTTGTTTTCCCGCCTTTGTCCCGGGGTCCCCCAGAGCAGATTGCGCCCCGTCGGGGTCTCCCTCCTAGACTACCAGGGAAATGGGATCCCCACAGCTGGGATATTCCACATCCGGGTGGAATACGGGAATTTTAAGGGGAAACTCCCAGTCCTAATCGTCAGGAACGACCTGCCCGCTCTCCTGGGGTTGGAATGGTTTCCTGCCTTGGGCCTCACCATAGAAGGGGTGCACAGGGTAGTTCCCCTCTCCGCAGATAGCGTCCTAGATGAGTTCGCGGATGTGTTCGATGGAAAATTGGGTTGTTACAAGGGCACCCCCATTTCCCTCTGCCTTGATCCCCAGGTCGCTCCCGTTAGGCTGAAGGCACGCAGGGTCCCCTTCGCATTGAGAGCAAAGGTAGACGCTGAACTGGATAAACTTATCGAGCAGGGGGTACTCGAGCCCGTAGATCACGCCCGTTGGGAAACCCCCATAGTCCTCCCGGTCAAACCCGACGGATCGGTGAGGATATGTGCCGACTACAAGTCGACCATCAATTTGGCCCTGCAGGCAAACCCGTATCCGGTTCCCGTAGTGCAGCACCTACTCCACTCTTTAGGACAGGGCCGCATTTTCGCCAAGTTAGACATGGCACAGGCCTACCAGCAGCTTCCCGTAGACGACGATGCGGCTACAGCCCAGACCATCGTCACCCACCGCGGGGCCTTCCGTTGCCGCCGCCTACAATTCGGCGTCTCGGTTGCCCCGGGGATTTTCCAGAGCCTCATGGAGCGGTTGCTCCATGGGCTCCCAGGCGTCGTCCCCTACTTCGACGACGTCCTGGTCGCAGCCCCCAGTCACTCGGAACTCCTGAAAACACTGCGGGAGGTCCTCACGCGTTTTAGGGAGGCAGGACTGAAATTAAAGCGCAGCAAATGCGAAATCGCTGTTCCCAAAGTCGAATTCTTGGGGTTCCTCATTGATGCCCAAGGCATCCACCCCACTCCTTCCAAAGTTGCCGCCATCAAAAACGCACCCGCACCCACCTCTAGGGCGGAATTACAGGCGTTCCTGGGGCTTTTAAACTTCTACGCCCCTTTTATCCCCCACAAGGCGTCTCTAGCTGAGCCGCTACACCGACTACTTGACCGGTCAGCGGCCTGGAAATGGGGTAGCCGTGAAGCACACGCGTTCGCGGCTATAAAGGATATTTTAACTTCATCGGCAGTCCTAATCCAGTACAGCGATAGGATGCCTCTAATTCTGACTTGCGACGCCTCCCCCTATGGCGTTGGGGCGGTCCTGAGCCACGTCCTCCCGAACGGCTCAGAAGCCCCCATAGCTTTCTATTCCCGGACACTCTCCTCCACGGAGCGGAACTACAGCCAAATCGATAAAGAGGCCCTGGCTGCAGTGTCCGGCATTAAGCGGTTCCATGACTACCTCTACGGTAGGAATTTCACCCTGGTCACGGATCACAAGCCCCTCCTGGGGCTACTGGCGGGCGACAAACCAACTCCCCCCATTTTGTCCCCCCGCATGACTCGGTGGACGGAGTTCCTAACGGCGTATTCGTATACGCTGTTATACCGTCCGGGCAAACAGCTAGGGCACGCAGACGCTCTGAGCCGTTGCCCTCTGCCAGAGACGGACACAGCCCACGTGCCCGCGCTCTCTGTTCTGTCCATCGCCGAATCCGACCTCCCCGTCTCGGCCGCGGACGTTGCAGCCTGCACAAAGGCTGACCCCGTCCTATCTCAGGTTGCTTCATGGGTTTTGAGGGGGTGGCCCACGGAAAAGGTAGCGGAAGAATTCCGTCCATTTAAAGTGCGACAAGCCGAACTCGCCCTTCACGGGGGGTGTCTTGTCTGGGGGGATAGGGTAGTGATCCCCACGGCCTTGCGGGCACGAATCCTGCCCGCACTCCACAATAACCACCCAGGCATAGCACGAATGAAAGCCTTAGCCCGTAGCTACGTGTGGTGGCCCTTGTTAGACTCGGAAATTGCAGACTACGTAGGCCGATGCAGGATCTGCCAAAACTCTAGGCCGAATCCCCCCACAGCCGCCCCTCGTGAGTGGGAGATCCCTAGAGGCCCATGGTCCCGTTTACACATCGACTTTGCCGGCCCCTTCCACGGCCGGAACTTCATGATAGTAGTCGATGCTTACTCCAAGTGGGTGGAGCTGGTAATCATGACCTCCACCACAGCGGAGAGTACAGTGAGGGCCCTCCGTAAGATGTTCGCTACCCATGGGTTACCGGATGTGATAGTTTCCGATAATGGGCCCCAGTTTACCTCCACCACGTTCCAAGAATTCCTGGCCGAGCAAGGAATCAGACACGCGGCCACAGCCCCCTATCACCCAGCTAGTAATGGCCGGGCGGAGCGCGCAGTTCGCTCAGCGAAAGAAGCCTTGGGCCGCATGGGCCAGGGCGACTGGCAAGAAAGAGTGGCGGCTTACCTCTTGAGCCAGCACTCCATACCCTGCCCAACGACTAATAAAAGTCCCGCGGAGCTCTTGATGGGTAGGAGATTGCGAACCCCCCTAGACAGGCTCCATCCACTTTACGCAGGGGATCTGCCGAGCAACCTGGGGGCCCTCCCTTCCCACGCGTTTAAGTTAGGGGATCCTGTATGGGCCCGCTCTTTTTCTGGGGATCCACGGTGGGTTCCCGCAACCATCACAGCCCTGACTGGCCCCTGTTCCTTCAGGGTCGGCCTGGCCGACGGAATACAATGGAGGCGCCACGTGGACCAATTAAGGCGTCGCCTTCCCGCGGAAACAGACGGCCCGAGCCCCTCAGACACCCGCTCTCAGCAGGAGCCACCCCCGTTGACCCTTTTCCCTACGGACCGTTTCCACCCGGGGAACGGGAGACAAGCCGATGCGAACTTTCCGAACAGGCGCGCCTCACCCGGCTACTCCCTTCCTCGAAGCCCTTATCGAGACTCTGAACCTACACCCCTACCGGACTGCACGGGGCCGCTACCGGGCACTCCGGCTGCCACGGAATCACCGCCCCGGACAGATGGACATCGGGCACGGGACCCGGGGCCAGCGCTCTCTCACAGGGCCGCACCGCAGGTTCACCGCCCCACCGCGGACACGCCTCCACCGGCGGTTCCCCCCCCGTCGACGACCGCCGGGGAGCCACGCAGATCGGGACGAGAACGCCACCGTCCCGCCTACCTACAAGACTATGTTTGCCCTTCCTAAGGGAACTCTTTGACTGGGGGGGGAGGGGTGTTGAATACTAGCGCGGGAAATACGAGCGCGCGAATAAAGGATTCCTTTCCTGATTGGTTCCCGGGCGGAGCCAGTTCAATCTTCGCCCTGATTGGTCGAGCTACTCGACGCCCCATTGGCTCCTCGTTCAAACCCGGGGGTATAAATGTTTGGCGCGAACCACGCCACGTTGAATCGCAGTTTACTATGAGCTGAATAAAGTCACTTCCTCATACTTCTTGTCGCGTCCTTCCCTTCGCTCCAAGATACAAAACTCCCCTTCACCCTTGGCCGCAGGGGCTGCTTTATCATGCACCTCCTTTCTTTCTCCATCGCCTCACTTGTCTTGGTGACAACCCAGCGATAGCTGAGCAAGGGAAGGAGGTGCGCAATAAAGCAGCCCCCGCTACCAAGGGCGAAAGGGAGCGCTTTCGCCCTCCACTATTGCACACCTCCTTTCTTTCTCCACCTGCCTCAACAAGTCTTGAGGCTGTTAGAGACTGGATGGGGGTTAACAAGCTTGTGCTCAATCCAGAAAAGACTGAGTGGCTGCTGTGCTTCCCTCCCACGAATTGGCCAAGTGTTCCATCTCTCAGGCTGGGGGGTCAAATTGTACGCCCCTCAGATAGGGTTCGCAACTTGGGAGTCCTCCTGGATCCACAGCTGACTTTCGAACATCATTTGTCAGCTGTGACCAGGGGGGCATTTGCCCAGGTTCGCCTGGTGCACCAGTTGCGTCCCTACCTGAACTGGGAGGCCCTCACAACAGTCACTCGTGCCCTTGTGACCTCTAGGCTGGAGTACTGCAATGTGCTCTACATGGGGCTGCCCTTGAAAAGTATTCGGAGACTTCAGCTGGTCCAGAATGTGGCCGCGCGAGCTATCGTGGGTGCGCCTCGTTTCACCCACGTAACACCTATCCTCCGCGAGCTGCACTGGCTACCTGTTGATCTCCGGGTGCGATTCAAGGTGCTACTTGTCACCTACAAAGCCCTCCATGGTATTGGATCTGGGTACTTGAGAGACTGCCTACTGCCAATTACCTCCACTAGACCGATAAGATCTCATAGATTAGGCCTCCTCCGAATTCCATCAGCCAGCCAGTGTAGACTGGCAACTACCCGGAGGAGAGCCTTCTCGGTGGCTGCTCCGACCCTCTGGAACGAACTCCCCATGGAGATTCGGACCCTCACCACCCTCCAGTCCTTCTGTGCCGCCCTTAAAATCTGGCTGTCCCGGCTGGCCTGGGGTTAATGATTCTAACCCCACTCGAATTGTATGACTGTTGTGTTCCTAAATGATGTAGTGTCTCCATGTTGTAAATTGTTTGTCCTCCCCCCCCCTTTTGAACTGTGAGCCGCCCTGAATCCCCCCAGGGAAAAGGGCGGCATACAAATAAAGTGAAAAGAAAAAAGAAAAGAAGTGAAGGAGGCACCGGCCACTAAACTGCCCACCTGCATTCAACCAGGCCGCCTCCTCTCTCCCCTCAGGGGCTCTCTGAAAGGGGAGAGAAGGTCTCTCCTAACACCCGCTTCCCTTACCTTGCGGTGTAGTTCCGGGACAGTGGGATATTCTTTCTTTCGCCGGTATGGGGGCCTGGCCAGGCTGCTACCGGTCTAGTCCAGCCCACCAGATTTTCACTACTTCTTGTAGTGTACTGTACCATACTGGGAGGAACCCACCTCTGAACTACACCAATAGATTCATGGAGCTAGGTTTCTAACCACCTAAGAAAAATAGCAACTCAGCTGTTCGTAGTGACAAAACAATAGTTCTTCACTTATTTTCTATTGTTTTCATAGAATCATAGAGCTATGCAGTTGGAAAGAATCTAGCCTAACTCTCTGCGTTGTATAGGAAACTGAGCCATCCACTTCTTAGTAATCTGCAGAGATGGAGATACTACAGCTTTCATATGCCACTGTGTGACATTTCATTAAAAGAGATTGGAGTAATTGGAATATTAGTAATATATTCCAGATTGAGCTCAAATAAATTGAATTATTAAATTGCAAATATATAATAGTCATATACATAATTTCCTTCAAAAATGTTATTTTCATACACAGATAAACTCATTTGGAGATTCTAACCAGTCTGCTGCATTTCTTTTTAACCTATACTTTTTATATATAAAATGATAATAATGCCATATGTCTTAGTAATCACTCAGAGCAAAGAAAACAAAATCTGATTGGCCTGGGCTCATACAGACTTTACCTGCAGAAGGAAAAAAAAAAACTACCTCCAGGATTATGAACATGGAGTCTATGTGTGCAGTCAAACAGCCACATTTCTCCTTTCACCTTGTATCTTTAGACTGTTTCAGTCACCACATACAATAATTGTTCAGCCATGAAGGGGAAAAAAGCCCTCAAAAGTAGACTTATTATTTCATCAGGAGATATTGTAGTCTCCTACCCATCTAAAAATTCTCCCATCTTCTTTTCTTATGATATCAGTTTTCTCAGCTGAAGATTTTGGGAACTTTGGGGATAAATTTCTTCAGTGTTCTTTCAACTCTCCACCCAATCCATAATTAAGAAAAAGAGAATATTATTTCTTTTCTTTATCCTAATCTTTATTCATTGAGATGGGATAAGGTGTAAAATGTTGTGAAAGTGGAGAAGATGGGGGGAATTATCCCAGAGTTTCATTTGTGGAAATGCAACAGGTTGTTGTTTATCCTAAAGTTGCCTATTGTTGAACCTTCATTAGATATCACATTAATTTATAGTACATCATTAAAAAAATCTTTCAAGTAGAACTTTATGGTGAACAAACCTGGCTGTCATTAATAATGGGTGACTATTGAGTATTTGTACATTAATTAAATCTAATCAATGATTATTCCATATCTATTTAGAATTAGAATTTCTCCGTTGCAAATGTTACAATTCAACATAAAGTTTTAGGAAGGCTTTGCAGGCCTTTTTTTTTACTGTAAATAGAGGTGCATACATGTCTTTTGCATATTTAAACCATAACTGAAATTATTTATATCCTCATGCATGATCCAATATGAAACCATCTTTTTGAATTTCCTTGATTCTGCAAACCTGTTGCATTTGTGATGTACAAATATTAATTAGCATACTTTGGTTTAGAGGAGAAAAATCAACCCCCCACCCCCATCTTAGTGTCAGTCTATATCAGAAGTGGTATTCAGCAGGGTCTGACCAGTTCTGGAGAACCAGCAGCGGAAATTTTGAGTAGTTCGGAGAACCTGTAAATATCACTTCTAATTCATCCCACCCCCATCTATTCTCTGCCTCCTGAATCCCAGGTGATCGGGAGGAAATGGGGATTTTGCAGTAACCGTCCCCTGTAGTGGGGAGGGAATGGAGATTTTGCAATATCATTGCCCTGCCATGCCCACCAAGCCATGCCACATCCACCAAGCCATGGCTACAGAACTGGTAGTAAAAAAATCTGAATCCCACCACTGGTCTATATTCATTATAAGCAATACCAAGCCATTCTTCCTAATTAAACATTTTGTAAGACTGGAAAAACATATTATTGTAGTATATGTAACAAATCTTTTCAATCTTTGAATGTACTTATAAAGCTTAATGCTACAATGATGATGATGACGGTGATGATGGTGATATAGTTATAATGATGGTGAACATTATTGTTCCTACCAAAATGCAACCAGGGGAAAGTATTTGGTAGCATTTTATTATCCCACTTAATTACCTATTTTTATCAGGTATTCTGAAATTATTGAGAATGTTGCTTTCACATCACAAATGCAACAGGTATGAAGAATTAAAGAAATTTGAAAATATAATTTTGTGTTACATCATGCATGAGGTTGAACAATAGTTTATATATGCAAATGATATACCTATAATTAAACAGTTAGGGCTAGATTGCTGAACTGTATAATGTTATTAATGACTTTGAATTAATTCTTGTAAAGTTGAAGACAACACCTTATTTATTTAATAAATGTGACCTATAAAATACTCATTTTTATGATACAGGTATTCCTCAATTTACGACTACAATTGTGCCCAAAGCTTCTGTGGGTATGTGAGACATTTGTTAAGTGAGTTGGCCTCATTTTACAACCTTTCTTGCCACAGTGGTTAAGTGAATCATTGTAGTTGTTTAGTTAGTAACAGTTGTTAAGTGAATTTGGCTTCACCATTAACTTTTCTTATTGGAAGGCTGCAAAGGTGACCACATGACCCCAGTATATTGCAACCACTCTAAATATGAGTCATTGCCTAGTGTCTGAATTTTGATCACATTGTTATGTGCCGCAATGATTGTAAGTGTGAAAAATGATCATAAATCACTTTTTCCAGTGCCATTGTAACTTCAAAAGGACATTAAATGGACTGTTGTAAGTCAAAGACTACCTGTATACTAACCAAACATGATTGGACATCAAAATAATTGGGGGGGGGCTTGAGATGGGTTCTTATTACTTCCCATGATTCTGTTATGACCACAAGTTGTTCTGGCCCACCTCTGTCCAGTAATGAAAGCAGAACAGGCTTAGCTGTTTGCCACTCTTAATCACAGCGATTATAATCCTGTTGGCTGAAAGCCCACACACGACTCACTGTCAAGAAATTGGCAGCAACCCAGACTCCAACAGACACGGAAACACAAGGCAGACCAGACAAGGAGTTCTCCAGATTAGTATAAACAGTTGTGTCCTGCAAAAGCACACCTCCCAAAGTCTCTTCATATACTCTCTTGGGAGGGGCCAAGCCACAACCACCTGGGCTTGATTATCTCTTATGAGTCTGTCTCCGTAACTACCACCTCCGTTTCTCCACCCTCCGTAGCCTGGCATCAGGGACAAACTCCCTTTGATCTTCCCCACTGTTCCATGCCTCAGATGCCTCCTGGTGGCCAACCAGCCTCTCTGGTCCCTGCTCTGAGTCAGAACCCTGCCCAGGATCCTCCACATCTTCCATAGCCGACTCATAGGGTTCCTCACTATCGGAGCCCATCGGCAGCACCAATGGCTCCTGCTGAGCCACAACACTAACCCTCACCGCAGGGCCCTTCCCCTGGGTCTAACGCTCAGGGTGCAGCCTCGAGGGATATTGTGCATGGCCCACACCAAATCAGGGGCATGTACGTCCATCGCATCAGTCCAAGTCCCCCCATCTGACCCCTTGTCTTTCCAGTCCATCAAGTACTGGAAATGTCCCTTTAGCTATCTCGAATCTCGGATCTGGGCCACTTCATGTGGTAGCTGCGTCTCTACTTCATGCGGTGACATCTGGGGCAGAGACGGTTGACAGAGAGGACAAGCTGATCGCTCAGGGATCAGGAGCGAGCGATGGAACACCGGGTGCACTCGCATCAAGCATGGCAGGGTCAGGCGATAAGCCACTGGGGTTGATAATGGTCTCCACTGGAAATGGCCCAAGATACCGGTGGTCCAATTTCTTAGCTGGCCGGTGGGAGGGAAGATGCCGCATGGACAGCCACATGCGATCCCCCATAGCCAACTACGGCACTGCACGCCGAGACCTATCTGCCACCCTCTTGTAGTCCTCCTTCGCTTGATTCAGATAGCGGCGGCGCCTGGAGCTCCAATAGGAAGTCATGCACTGCAGGGACTGAGAAGTCAACTGGGGTAAGAGGGAAGAAGCGACGGTGATACCCGATACTAGCCATGAAGGGCGTCATCCGTGTGGAGGTATGCTGTGAGTTGTTATAACCAAACTCTGCCATGGCCAAGTACTCCACACAGCACAGGTGCTGCTCCAAGATCCCAATCACCCTTTCCATCCCCCCGTCGGTTTTGGGATGATGCTCCAAGGACAAACAAACCTGGACATCCAGAGCCTCCATCAGCCCTTTCCAGAACTGGGCCATGAATTGCATCCCACAATCTGACATGACCCGATCTGTAGTCAGTACAGCCAGAAGACGTGCTGGATGAACATGTGGGCATTAGCACAGGCTGTCAACAATCTCCGACATGAGATGAAATGTACCATCTTTGTGAGCATATCCACCACCATGAGGACCATGGTAAACCCTGAAGACAGAGGCAGTTCCATCAGTAGGTCCATGGACATGGCAGAGTTTGCCATGGGTCTGTCTTTGGTCGGCAATGGCTGAAGCAGGCCTGGAGGAGCTCCCGTTGCTGACTTGGCCTGCCGACACTGTACACAAGAGGTGACGTACATCTGTACATCGTGTCGCAAGCGGGGCCACCAGAAAGTACGGGAGACCAGGTTCAAAGTCTTGAAAAGGCCAAAATGTCCCGCCGCCAGATTGTCATGACACTGGAAAAGAATAAGTCCCCAGAGGAGCCACGCGGGCACATAGAGCCGGTCCCGGTACCTCAAGAGGTCATCGTCGAAGGTCCACGGGGAGGCTAGCCCTACCTCTGCCTTCCATTGCTCCACCCACTTGTCACACCACTGCACATCCTATATCTGAGACCATAAGTGCATGGGCTCGTGAACTGCAGCGAAGGATTCAACGGGCAAAACTGTCCAGGGTGAAAGTGAGTCTGCAGTGTCAGAGTACTCCGGTTTCTGGGACAGGGCATCCGCCCTTTGATTTTGCACACTCGAAATGTAGGACACTCTGAAGTTGAACCAGGCAAAGAACAGAGACCACCAGATCTGGCAGTGGTTCAACTTGTGCACCGTTGTCAGGAACTCTAGATTCCCATGGCCCGTCCGGACCTCGACTTGATGCCTGGCCCCCTCCAGGTGATGTCTCCAGGCCTCAAATGCCACCTTAATGGCCAGTAACTCCTTCTCCCAGATGGTGTAATTGCACTTGGAAAGTCTGAGTTTCCGCATGAAGAAAGCGCAAGGGAAAAGGGTACCAATAGGGGCATGAGCCTGCAGTAACACCACACCCACCATGATGTCAGACGCGTCTGCCTCCACCACAAATGGACAATGGGGATCAGGGTGCTTTAGGATCGGCTCCTTCATGAAGGTGTACTTCAGGCCCTCGAACACATGTTGCTCCATGGGCCCCCAGCGAAACAGCACTTTCTTCTGCAGGAGCCGAATGAGGAGCGTGGTCAGGAAAGCGAAGCTGGGGATGAAGGTCCGGTAGCAGTTGGCAAACCCAAGGAGTCGCTGGACATTCTTCACTCGCCGAGGAGGTTGCCAACTGTGCAACGCCTCTACCTTGCCCAGATCCATTGCAATTCCTTCAGGGGAGATATGGTGCCCCAGGAACTCGATGGTAGTCTGCCAGAACTGACACTTCTCCAGCTTTGGGAACAAATGATGCTCCCAGAGTTGTTGCAGGACCAGGCGTAGGTGTTGCTGATGATCCTTCTGAGACGTCGAGTAGATCAAGATGTCGTCCAGGTAAATGATGACAAACTGATCCAAGAGGTCCCAGAAGACATCGTTCATAAAGTGCTGGAAAACTGCCAGGGCATTGGTCAATCTGAACGGCATGACTGTGTACTTGAAATGTCCATACCGGGTGCCACAGTTCGTGTTCCATTCATTCCCCACCCAGACTTGGACCAGGTTATAAGCTCCATGCAAGTCCAAGTTCGTGAACACCGTCGCCTTCCGGAGCTGCTCCAACAACTCAGGAATCAGGGGCAGCGGGTAATGTTTGCACATTGTGATGGCATTCAAGCAACAATAATCGCAACAGAGTCTCAGATCAAAACCGGGGTGGACAGTGGCGAAGACGAGGGGCGGATAAAACCTTGGGCGAAATTCTTGTCCAGAAAGTCCCACAATGCGGCCAACTCCAGCTCGGACATGGAGTACATGCGACCCACAGGGAGCTTCGCATCTGGTACCAAGCCAATGGGGCAGTCATAAGGCCAGTGTGGCGGCATTTGGTCACCTCCTGCTGGCTGAAGACGTCCGCGAACTCTGCTAAGTCTGGCGGCAAGGACACCATGGGCGAACTGAACACCCAGCCTGCACAGATGTGACGGGTGTGGTCGACACATTGCAGGGACGGGAACGTCACCAGGTTCTGGGACCAATAAATCTGAGGGTCGTGTGCCCGCAGCCAAGCCAGGACCACTGGGAAATGCAGGCCCGAAGCAGTGTAAAACTGGATGGTCTCTTTGTGATCCCCGAGGACCAGGCGCAAGGGATGCGTGGCAGCCTTGAGAGGCCCAGACAGGAGCACCCAGCCATCAATGGTCTCAACCAGCATCAGTGGGTCCACCAGATACAGAGGGACAGCGTACCTGGTCGCAAACGCCTCATTCCATGAAGTTCGTGGTCGCCCCGGAATCGACCAGGGCATGGGCTGGAATCCCCAGTGAACTACCAGACAGGAGAATGCGTGCTGCCAAGATCATGTGCCGGGGAGGGCTGTCAATCTCTGTTTCAGTGTGCGCCCGACTTAAGTTTCCCGACTCATAGGGTTCCTTGCTATCGGAGTCCATCGGTAGCACCAACGGCTCCTGCTGGGCCACAACAAGTATGCTGCAGTTTTCACTTCTCTTTTGGAGAACCACACATTTTTGTTCATTTATGAACCTTTTAGTAAATATTTATTTAAAATGCATCTCCTTCACCATGGTTAAAATTAATCACAGTTTAGATTGTGAATAAAACACTGAACTGCAATGAAAGAAAAGCTTCCAATTTCTTCTTTGAGACTATGCCCAATCTTGGGTGACGACAAAGGGTGGGTTGCATGAATAATGAGATCACACCAGTTCCTTCATGTCATGATAAACTGACATATTTTGATGCTTGTTTGCTCCAATTAAATTTCTGCTGATTTCAAGAACCTTAAGAGCTGGCTCCTTACTCTAATGAGCTGCAGAATTTTAATCATGTGGTGTTAATGAAAAGCAAATTGCCATGAGACAGAAAACATAATGATTTAATACACACACACACACACACACACACACTCACACACACACTTATTTATTTCAAGGAAGCGCAAATTATTTAAGCAGAAGCATAAATTGTCATTTTAGTACTAGCTGATCTGTGTAAAGAATTAAAATAATAATTAATCTGTGCCACATACAATATTTTGTGATTTCCTGATTCTGCACATTCCTGTGCATGGAATTTGTTCTAGCTAGGGAGAACGTTGGGTGGACAAACTGAGGCGAGCCAGGACATTCTCAAATGCTAACAGTTTTTAATAATAACAGGTTGCCAACGCAGCAATTCACAATGTGCGTGTCTCAGCTAACCGGCAACAACTGAGCCTCGTTTGACAGCTATCAAACGGTTAGCCAATAGGAAGCTAGAACAGCGCTCCCTGGGAAGATGGACTGGAGGGAGAACATAACACTCCTTCATGCTTCGAATGTGCATGATTAATTTTCCAAGTAGCTAGGGTAGCGCTGGACCCACCCTGATCTTCTCAGTATGCCTATAGCAGGCGAAGAGGGAGGTTGGCTCAATGGATCTAATGAATTACTAGGAAACTGCACCATCTTTTCCACCAACGGGGCATTCTTCACCTTGGGACCTTGCAATGCTGGATCAGCACTGGGAAGATCAGGTAAGTCTAGGGTTGGTTCCCTTATGGTGGCGTTGAACCGTCTGGAGGTGGGTGATCAAGACCATGGTTCTTGCTCATTGTCCTTGGTTAGGCCTATCAGCAGGCCCTGTTGGTGCATTTGTTGGACCGCCATATTTGGAATAACCTGCCTAGCCCTTAGCTGGTTGATGTGGCATTTACAAACCTGGCCATCCTCCATCTCTACCTCGTAAGAGCAGGGCCCTGTGATTCCTATAATGATACCTGACAACCATACAGGATGGCCGGAATAATTTCTGGCATAGACTGGGGTGTCTAGGTCGAACCTCCTAAACTGCCTATGAGAGTCAAGGGGCCTTTCTAGAGCATATTCAGGGTAGAGGTGGTCTAATGTGGTTCTAATTTTCTTACCCATTAATAACTCTGCCAGGCTTTTGTTGATTGTTGTGCATGGGGTGGCATGCGGCCATAGTAGTCGAGGTCCTCCTGCCAATTGGCAAGGCCTAACCTATCCAAGGCCTCCTTCATTGTACAGACCGCTTGGCCAGGCTGTTGGCCGTGGGGTTGAAAGGGGGGACAAATGCATGGTGGATTCCTAGCCTAGGAAGGAAGTTAGCCATTACAGCAGCTGCAAATTGTGGCCCATTATCACAGACAACCAGATCTAGCAACCCATGGGTAGCAAACAACCATTGTAAAACCTGAACAACTGCTGATACTGAGTTTGAGACCATTAAAACCATCTCGACCCATTTAGAAAAGACATTGACTACCACTAAAGGTCTGGCTTTTAAAGGGGCATGCTAGGTTGATGTGGACACAAGACCGGGAAGCCTTCGGCCATTCCCAATTTTAAATGGAAGCTTGGGCAGCAACAGGCCTAGCCTCCTAGCAGGGAGGGCAACCTGAAACCCAGCGTGAAATATCTTGGTCCATACCAGGTCACCAGGCATAGCTTTGGCCCAGCAACTTCATCCTGACTATGCCTGGATGGGCCTCATGCAACATGGTTAGAACACGGTCTCAAAGGGAGGCCAGGATGACCACCCTGCCATTCCAAAGTAGGCACCCTTGTTGTGTCGAGAGCTCATGTTGTCAGAGAGGAAATGGTTGAAACTACGTGCTCACAGGGCTCGCCGGCCAGCCCCTTGTTGTCCATCCCAAGACTTTAGACAGTAGTTTATCTTGGCCAGTGTGTTTGGCCACATTGGCTGCAGTAATAGGTAGCTGCATATTATGGATCCTCAACGGCGATGGGCAAGGGGCAACAATTTAAGGTGCCAGCATGGCAAATATGTTTCCCTGGCCTGTGATGTAGTTATATGCTGACAGGAAAACAGTCCAGCGGGTATACCTGGGAGAATCTGAGGGGTTTGCCTGTCACCAGCAATTATGTCCAGTAAGGGCTGGTGGTCAGTCACTAAGTGAAAATGGTGTCTATTCAGATAAGCATGAAAATGCTTCACTCCAGCCACTATAGCCAATGCCTCCCAATCAAGTTGGCTATAGTTTCTCTCTGGGGAGGACAGTGTGCGAGAAAAAATGCAATTGGAGCTTCCAGTCCTGATGGCAGTTGGTCTCAGGACCGCTCTGACCCCATAAGGGGAGCCATCACACACGAAAACTAATGGGAGTGACTCGTCATACTGCAAGATCACACTGTCAGAAGTGATGAGATCTTTTAAAGTTTGAAATGCCATGGCTTCAGTCTTTCCCCATGCCGACTTTGCTGATCTGTCTAGTAAGTGGTGTAGAGGCTCTACTAAGCAATGCCTTGTGCGGCAAGAAGATGTTATAAAATTTTAATAGTCCAAGAAAATCTTGCAGCTCAGCCTTGTTGGATGGTGGTGGAGCTTGTTGGAACACTTGCACTTTGTCAGAGGTAGGATGGAGCCCCTTCACGTCCACTAAGAATCCCAGGAATTCAACTTTGGACACTGCTACCTGGTACTTGATTGTTTTCAGTTTTAGGGCGACGCTCCAGAATTGGCGAAGTACGGTGCAGAGGTGAGTCAGCAGGTCGACTAGGGAATTTTCAGATACCAGGACATTGTCAAAATAGGGAACAACACCTGGTATGTCCTGCAATAATCTCTCCATAAGATTTTGAAATAACTCTGGAGCCACGCTGACTCCAAACTGGAGCCAGCGGCATTTAAATGCCCTTCTATGTGTGACAATAGCTTGGACTTTAGCAGTTGCCTCATCCACAGGGATGAGGTCAAGCTTAGCAAAAAGGGTCCCCTGTCCCAATGAATAGAGTAAATGCTGCACCAAGGGGACAGGGTATGCGCTTTGCTTCAACATTCTATTTAATGTGCATTTATAGTCAGCGCATATGCACACAGACCCATTGCTCTTAATTGGGGTTACAATAGGCATCTCCCAATGGGCGTGATCAATGGGCTCTAACACTCCCTGCGCCAACAACTTGTCTATTTCTGTGTCCACCTTAGGCTTTAATGCAAAAGGCACTGGGAAACTTGAGGTGTCTTGGAGGGACTTGAGGGTTCAAATGAAATGAAATGGGGGTGCCTGAATATTTTCCCAGGTCTTCCCCAAATGCCTCAGGGAATTCCTTAGTCAAGAGTTCGAAGTAAGGGTTACATTGGATCTGGTCAATCCCAGTTACCCTTAAACCCAGAGCTTCAAACCAATCCAGCCCCAATTAACTTGGGTGCTGTCCCTGGATGATGATTAAAGGCAACCTTCTGCTGAAATATTTAAATTGCACTCTGAAAAGGTATTTGCCCAGCACAGGAATGGAATTTCCTTGGAAGTCCCTTAACTTCAATAAATAGGGTTTCAATCTATCCCGAACCAAATTAGGCATCAGTCTCTTAGCTGTTGTCCAGGACACAATAGAGATGGCTGATCCTGTGTCTATCTCCATGGGACAGGAGCTGCCCTTTAACTTCACAGTTATAAAAGAAAATTCCCCTTGTGCTATAAATAATCTGGTCAATTTCGGTCTCCTGCCTATCTTCATTGACAGAGAAACAAGATTCTCTTTTTCTGAGCTGCTTTCCCACAAAATGCGGATTAGATGTTCTTTGAATTTCCTCCGTCGATCGCATTGACAGTTCCATTGCTCTGGCTTCATCTAGTGTGGTCTGCAGATTTAGTTCAGGGTTAGCCAGGAAGCGGCGCTGTATTTGGAGGCCTCGCACACCATCGACAACCTGGTCCAGAAGGATATCATCTAAATCTCAGAAATTGCAATTCAAAGCGGTGGCCTGCAATGCAGCCACATACTCATTAATCGATTCCCCCTCATATTGGTTCCTTCTGTGAAAAGCATGTTGGTGGGCTGTTCGGAATGGCATTGGGACATAATGATTTCTAAGCTTTGCCATCAACACCTCCCATGTTACTGTGTGCACGGACTGGGGTCCTACCAATGTGCCTGCAATGTTAAACATCTCCGTGCCACACGTTAAAAAAACACGATTTCTTTCTGCTTTCTGACAATTTGGTGTAGTCGTTAGCTTCTAAAAAACATTTGAAACAGAATATATATGAGTCCCATGTCTCTGTGGCTGCCAAAGTGTTCATGGAGGCCATTCTGAGGTAAACTGGTCACTCCTTTGGACCAATGCCTGTTCAGGCCTTATTGACTTCACTCAATCTCTCGTCGAGTGAATTCATCCGAGAAGAATTTCAGTTCTGTGTGACTCAGTTCTGTGTTAGTGACCCATGTCTGCTCTGGGCTACACCTCAGTATCCCACCTTCGTCACCAATGTTCTAGCTAGGGAGAATGCCAGCTGGACAAACTGAGGCGAGCCAGGACTTTCTCAAACGTTAACAGTTTTTAATAATAACATGTTGCCAACACGGCAATCACAATGTGCCCGTCTCAGCTAACCGGCAACAGCTGAGCCCGGCAAAAGCTGTTTGACAGCTTTTTATATATGCCGGCTGTCAAAAGGTTAGCCAATAGGAAGCGAAAACAGTGCCCCCTAGGCAGACGGACTGGAAGAAGAATTATAGGACATAGCAGAATTATTTTAGCAAAGACATTTTATTGCGGCTGCTTCAGGCTGCTGCTGATGTCAGGCTGCTGCTGTGGTCCCTATCATATCTCCCCCCAATCCCCAGCAGCACCATTTACTTGCCTGCTAGGAAGAGAAGAAAAAGAGGAAGGGAGAGAAAAAGGAACAGGGGAGGAGGGGAGGAAGGAAGAAATAAGCAAGAAGAAAGGGGAGAAGTTGATGACATTTTGGGCCTGGATGGTCTCCTGAACCACTCTGGAGGCCCCGTTTGGGCCTAGAAGACCTCCTGGACCACTCCAGAGGCCCCATTTTGGACCTGGAATGCCTTCTGGAGTACTCTGAAGCACACACTCAGCGAACCGGTTGTTAAACTGGAAGGATCCCACCCCTGGTTAGAATGCAGTATTGTGGGCAATTTCTGCTGCCTGCCAGCTGCTTGCAATTTGGTTGTCTCTGTGCATCGTGTTTTCAGTCTCCGCATGCTCCATTTTTGGCCTCTGAGCATTGCATTTTCGGGTGGTTCCAGGTAGCGGGGATCACTTCCACTGCCGCTAATCACCACTGCCTGGAACCGCTCCAAAGCACCATGTGTAGAGGCAAAAAATGAGCTGTGTGGAGATGAAAAGTGTGATGTTCAGAGGCTGAAAACGTGATGTGGAGAGGCAGCAATGGTCTGTGGCAATCCCTGCCTGGAACAGCTGATTGGGGGTATTCTGTGAGGCCAAGCCACCCGCCAATCAGCTGCTCATGCTGAATCAGGCTGCAATAAGGTGCTGAAGCTGACCTGGCTGTTCGCTATTTGCTGCAAGGACGCCAGATGAATATTGATGAATGCTGGTAGGCAGAGGCAGAATTTTTCTTTTCCTCCCCAAAAACTAAGGTGCATCTTATACTCTGAAAAATATGGTACATCTTTATGAACAGGAACAATCTTGTAGAAGCCAAGGGGAACAGTTAGTGTCAACAGAACATGACTGTGAAGTGGTAAAGTGCAAATGATAATAGTACCAAATTGTAAAACAGTTGAGAAACAGAGAAACAGGACACTTTCCCAAAGGCAGCTTGAAATGACTAAATGATATTTTGTGAATCATTCAAATGGTCTTGTAGGCCTGACTGACTCCTGTTCAATGCAAGAAATAATTGCCATTGGTGAGGAAAAGAGGGCAGCCAACAAGGCAAGAAGAGCAACACAATCTGAGCTTCCTCCCTGCCCACCATCACACTACAACAACCACTGACTGTATATTTTTGATACTTACTCTCTGCAGATCAGCTGGCAGAAATCTAAGATCAGTATCTCTAGGGATGGCTGCCCAGCCAAGGAGAATTCACTATCTTTCAGGATAAGTGGTTCTGTATGCAGTTCCCCTAATTGCTAGGAAACTTAACAACATTCAGTCAGAACCTATGCTAAATCAGTTATTTTATATCACCCACTCTGGGATAATAAAGTAGAGTCTTGACCTTGTTTTGGGTGGCACCTTTTTAGGTACTCGAAAAATACTATTATACTTTCTCTCCCCACCAGTGACGTGTGGTGAGGTTTATGGCTGGTGAGGCACTGACACAGTGGTGGGTTTCAAAAATTTTTAGACTTGTGGACTTCAACTTCCAGAATTCCACAGCCAGGCATGCTCATTTCCAATTTAAAGCGACAGCATTTGTTTTTCTCCTTTGCCAAAAAGTTTCCTTCATTCTTTTTCTTCTCCCTCCCCCTCTTTCCTCCCTCTCTCCCTCCCCCCTCTCTCAAACAGACACATGCACACAGAGAAGTTGGATTGGACTATCTCTCCTACCCCCTTCCTTCTGTCATTCACTCTCTCTCAAACAAATACAAACACAGAAGTTGGATGCAGCCTGCTGTCTGGGTGGGAAATGCCTGAAACGCAATATAGCCCACTCACCCACTCACCTCCTGCTTGCAGGCTGGGGTGAGAGAAGAGGCAGAGAAGCTAGAGGGGAGCCGAACTGAGCCTTTGATTGCAATCAGAGCCACGTTGCCTTTTCAAACTTGTAATCAGTAAAGCTGGGCTTATATAATTTTATCCAGGTGTGTGTGTGTGTGTGTGTGTGTGTCTGTGTGTGTGTGTGTGTGTGTGTTTGAAAAGGCAGCGTGGCTCTGCCTGCAATCAAACTATACTTGGGGAGGGATCTAGACTTGAGGATGAAGTTTTAATTCCTCCCCCTCCCTCCGACTCACACGTACCTTTTCCAGCTGTTTCAGAGAGGATTTCAACTCTGCTCTTGCCTGTCAACATGAAAAGAAAAAAAAAGGAAAAAGGCAAGAGCTGAGGTCAGGCTGAGCTGGTTGCTGCCAGAGTCACCGTGAATGACTCTGCTTAACTGTTTAAAAAAGCCTCTTAAAAAGTGCCCTCTACAGGAGGAGGCAGAAGAACGACTTGCCTCACCTACGTCAGGAATTTTTAGGCTTTTAACCCTTGCTTAACTCTGCTCAAGTGATCATAAAGCACCTAAAGTCAGACTAGATGAGACACGTCGTTCTTCTGCCTCCTCCTATAGAGGGAGCTTTTTAGAGGCTTTTTTAAACAGTTAAGCACTAAGCAAAGTCATCTACGGTGACACTGGCAGCAACTAGCTCAGCCTGACCTCAGCTCTTGCCTTTTTCCTTTTACATTTTTTTTCTTTTCATGATGACAGTGGTGAGGCTCTGCCACCCCTGCCTCTCCTGACTGCACGTCCCTGCTTTCCACCATCTTTTCTGAAACCTACATAACCTCCTGGGAAGACTTAATTTTCCATTTTCTTTACAATGTAGTGTCCTTTGCACTTGGTTTCTCTGAAAATTTCTTTAAAAAAAAAAGATACTTAAAACTGAGACCCATACTTGCCGTAAGATAGTGCAGAATAAAGCAGAATTATTCTTTTCAAGATTGATAACCTTTCCATTTGCCATTTTAGCAACCATATCCAGTACATGCTCAGTTTGTGGCCAACTACAATTCTTTTTTAAAATCCTATCACCAAGCCAGACATCCCCCGTTCTAACTCAGTATATTTGACTTTATTTCAAAGAAAACGTTCTTCACTTCATGTGAAGAAGTTAGCATTCACAGCCATTAAATTTTATAGTATTTTTTCACCTCCTTCTTGAATGTTTTTGAAAGTATAAAATATCCATTTCAAAACTATTCAAATGGGGAAGCAGCCACATTGGTTGAGCAGAGATAATTCTTCTTTTGCACCATATTTAGACTTTCTGTGGCAATAAAGGATGATACTGTTCTTCTTACTTTGGCCAAGAAACTTGCATTTAATAGCATTTTACTTTCTGATGGTCCCTCAATTTTAGAAATAGTCTGTCTCTTGGCAGGCCTTTCAGATGAATCATTCTGCTGCAGCAGCAGCTGAAGACTGCCTTTAACATAAATTGTCAGTCACATCCGGGAGTAACAAGGCAAAGAAGATGAAGCAATGCTTATGGAAATGCTCTTTGTTACTTGTTTTAAACTTTCCATGTGCTTTGCTTACAGGTGGTTTGAAGGCAGGGCTAAGGAGATACCTTTGAAGATTTGCAAAATGGTTTGGAATATCTGCTGGCTATTTAGGAAGATTTATTTTATTTATTTTATATTATTTTTATTATTTCTAATAAATAACTCAAGGCAGCGAATATACCTAATACTCCTTCCTCCTCCTATTTGCCCCACAAACTTGTGAGATGGGTTGGATTGAAGGAGAGAGATTAGCCAGATAGCTTTTATACCTAAGGCAGGACTAGATCTCACAGCCACCTGGTTTCTAATCTGGTGCCTTAACTACTAGACCAGGAGTGTCAAACTCCTGTCATCACATTGTTGTCACATGCAGCATGACTTCGCTAAAATGGGGGTGGGCATGGCTAGCACGTGACACATCCTGCTCGTGGGCCAAGAGTTTGATACCCTGTACTAGACCAAACATATATTTTGCACAATTACACGGAGCTTCACATTCCCCAAATTTTTTTAAAAAATTAAGATATACTGTTAATAATAAAGAAAAATTGTTCCATAATTGTCAGGGATATAAAAGCAATTATCCTTTTTAAATCAATCTCTTATATCTAGAATCAGAATCAGATTGGATTACATTGTTAGTATTTGTAACTAGAAAACTATCATTAACTAAAAAATATCTGGATGAATTTTAGATAATTAATACTTAACCTTAGTATTAAGTGGATTCATACAAAGCATATTGAAATAGAATTCAAAAACATCAGGCACTATATTTTATAGCAATGAAGTTTTGTGAGCTGTAATAATATTCCATGGGCAATACAAGTAAACTGGTAGATGTTATATATAAAGATAACAAAACAAAATAAAAAAACAGAAGGAATCTGATAGCACCTTTTCATACCAACATATTTTATTAAAAGGCATAGACCTAAACTCAAATTAAAATCAGTTCATCACAGCCATAAGGCAAGATACACCAAAATAGCTAATAGTAGAACTGTTATATGTAATTTTGGGCTACCATCTGTACAATATGCTGTCCTATTCATTAAATTTGGATATTCATTTTCTCATTACTTCTTATAATATCATTGTTCTCTTTTATTTTATTTTAGATATTCTTAATTATTTTAGATCCCATTAAACATTGATGATGTTCATCCATCATGTTCGAAGAGGACCTTGATCATGGAAATTGGGGGTGATGTCAAGACTTGCACGTGAATTGGATTAAAGTGAGGGAGAGGTACACATAGTCAGCCTCACTCACTCTTCCCAGGTTCCATCTTGCTCTGATAGCAGGACAAGACTTGAGAGAGTTAGAGATGAGTTGGGCACATTGGTTGACCAGGGCATCCTTTGCGTCTTGCTGTGCACTTGGCTTACCACATCGCTTGCAGAGACCGCCTTCATGACAGTTGTCCTATTCTAGTAGGTTACATCTGCTCAGTCCACCGGAATCTGTCTTCACATGCTTGGGATAGACAAGTCTTTATCTCACTGAAGGTCAATGACCCAGCAGCTACTTTCATCCTGGTTTGGCCAGCCTGTTGAAGCTGTTGCCCAGTTGCACATGATACAGCTATTAGGAGCCATAGGTGAGAGCTGAGTGACAGGTGGGGACTAAAGGTGGACAAGCTGCCCTAAAAGGACATGATATGCCCCTACACCAAAGGTGCTACCCCTCCCTGAACACCCCATATCCCTCCCATTAAACATGCATACATACCATACATATCATACATACCGTACATACATACATACATACATACATACATACATACATACATACATACACTCTTATCTTTTTTCAAGACAAGGTACATATGAAAATAAAATGGGTAAGATCCTATGAAGATAGTGACCAAAACCAGTCATTATGGTAATAGACAAGGACCAAAGACAATGGTTATGATAGATATAGCAGTGACAAGTGACAGCAAGATTACTAAAATGGATGAGAAGCTAGAGAAATACCAAGGCCTGAAAGCCAAAGAGAAAATGGCCCCAGCGGCAGGAGGAGCATTCAGCGCTGTAACTGCTGGGAGAATGGCTCCAATGAGTATTTCAGGAAGACAGCAGAGCTTTCTGTTCACGGGAGTGTGGTGCTAGGAACAGCTAAGAACCTGCACAGAACCCAAGTCCCTAAGTAGAGGTAGACACATCCACCAGTAAGGGGATAAGGAAATTAGGAAGGGGGAGAGAGGGAGGGAAGGAAGGAGAGATTGGAGATTAACAAATTCACAACCAAATGAAATGTAGTTTTATGCGATTAGTGTTACACTTGTCATAGAAGACAGTATTTTTTGATCAAGTCCTTTCTCTCTTCCATAGAGTGACTTCTTCTTACATAGCAAACAAGTAGTTACAAATCATAGATTCGAGCAATAAAAATACAGACACACACGCACACACACAGTAAGGTGGCACACTCAATAACACCTGGGCTAATTGATAAAAAAATTGGGCAAGTATTAATCTGATCTTGAACATGAAAGTTCCAGAGGATTTTGCCTGCCATAGACTAAGCACTATAGTTTTCTACACTATGACTGCAAGACAGAAATTGACTAAAAGAGAATTTAATTAATTTCATAGGAATTAATGGTGATGCATCCTTAGCATGTCACCAAGATAGAGAAATGCATTCAAATGTCAAGATATCATCAGCTTTATCTCATCTCATGTGCTTGTTCAGAGGAACAAACAGCATACCTGGGGGAGGAGAAGAATGGACTCCTAATGAAATGTTGAAATTAAAATAGCATTTTAAATAGTTGCAGAACTAAAATGCTTAAGGGAATTGGATTCCATGTGGGTTGAAAAGGCCAAGATTAGTCAGTTTTGTACCATAAAGAAAAGGATGCCTTTGTTCATTCTTTAACCATTCACACTATTTTACATTATGTGTATTGCGTTGTTGTTGGGGGTTTTTTTTTTTGTGGGTGGCAATGGAGAGATTAGCGCAAGTACAAGACTAATCACACAATACATCATGTCCTTGGCTGACCCAGAGGATTTACTGATTGGAAATCTGAGCCACAGTTCATTGAATTTGACATAGATTTTATTCTTTCAGATTACTTTCAATACTTGTTGCAAAGACACCTTAAAGAAATTTTTGTCAATGTATTCTGAGCCTGTTTGATTATGCCCATTTGAAAGGCAGAATTGCTTGATTTAAATAAACCATTCTTAAGAAGTAAAAGCTTCCCTTTCCTAAGCATGCTGCTACATTTCATTTGCATTCAAATTCATTTGTAATTGGTAAACATTTTGGTCTAATCTGACCTTGACAAAGGCGAAGGTCTTCTGCTGTATTTCTGCTGTATTTCAGATATTAACAACTACATCATCTGCAGCTAGTTTAGCCAATTACAAGGATATTAGGAGCTGTAGTATGATCTTGTCATGTGTCAGATTATCTACTCTTCATTTGATTACAGTATCCATACAATCCAAGTCATGATGGCCAGACTTACAGTATCAGGAGCTGTCATTTGCTCACTGGATTGCAATTCTAATATTATAAATTCTAACATGCATTGCCATTATTCAATTTCCAAATGCAGCCTTTTTGAATATGCATTTTGTTCAGGTACATCTCAGGAATCTGGTGTGCATAACAATGGTGCTCTTTTATGTCTCCTGAATTGAAACACCGTGTGCATTTCTTATTTTACTTTATTTTGCAACCAACAACTGACATATAGAAGTGCCCAAGGATTCAGAACAAGCAGAGTAAACACCCACACTGCCTTTTTGTTGTGGGGCTTGGCATGTTGATGATGCTATGAAGGAAGAGACAGCTGGCTGTTTAGTCATGCCAATCATGCAGATCACACAGGTGTAGAAAGTACAAATGAATCTCAGTTTGAATTGCAAAAAGAATAAAATCTACTTTGATAGAAGTCAGAGCTTATTATGCATGCAAGACTTTCACACCTACTAAAGTTGATTAATGAACTGTTTAAATTTGAGTTTTGATAGCATCTGTCTTCATCAATAGAGTTCAATTGTATTGATGCTGTTAGCTAATATTACCTTCCTGTTCTCCAAAGATCTGTATCACTCTTTCTGCCACTGGATACTTTGCAATTAATATTTGCAGGCAATAGTATCCTTCCCCATATCAAAATAAAAGGCTTGCATTTACTATGGGTAGTTTATCATCGGCAAAGTTTGATAAGGAATTGGATCAGATTCCTGACTGAGCATTAGGAGATAAATAATTCTAAATGTAATCATTGAATTAAGCCATGGTTTGTTAAGCAAGTCATCCTTACTTTATTTACCCATACAGCTTTAGGACTTCTCAACTGTGGGAGCAATTTAGAAAATAGCTTTTTTTTTCAGCAGGTCAGGTCTATGCAAAACCACTGCAAACCCATCCCCATCGTTTCTGAGCATGCCCATGGCAGACTTAGTCAAGTAATGTATGAAACAAAACTTAGAGTGAGTTTTGTCACCATTGCCGTTTTACCTTGGCAAGACTGACCAAATTTGTATAGGCAAAACAGAAGAACTGTCAAAAATTGCCACATGTGTGTATGGGGTGTGACTTACAAAATTATTTATTATTTTAGGGAATTGTGGTATTAAAAACTTAGGACTCCTGCATTAAGCTAGAAACTAAACCAAAGCTTAAAAAACAAAAGCAGTAAACCAAACCCAAGCAAAATTTACTACACCATAGCTGAAGACCCTGCATGATCCAATGACACAGCCTATTTATTCTCTGGGCCTTTTCTTCTAAATTTCTCTTCATCTGATCACCGTAGCTTCCATTTTCTCTTTTCCTGGAATAACAGTGTAATCATGCAGTTTTAGCTGAAAATAATTGCTACCTAAAGCGTGAGAACTTGTCATAAATTACCATACCCTTTGGCTCCATCACATTCCACGTTATAGCAGCTACCTGGGGGCTCTTGGTTCAGCAGGTTATGGAACTTTTCCTTGTAATTTGTCATCCATTTATAAACTTCATTTCTAAATCTATTTATCATATTTATGCTTGTTCCTGATAAAACCAGCTCAAGGATTTTTTGAGACTTTTTCTCAAGTGCCTGAGGTTACAGCAGCAACACTCCCTGATAATGGATTTACTTATAATAGAAGTGCAAAAAAAAAGCAAGGTTAGTTGGGAACAGGATGCCCTTTGCAATGAAAGCAAAGGATTGGAAAGAGCAGCCTTGCCATTCTGATTGCTAATCTAACACCTTAACAATAAAGCTATAAGAAACCCAGTTCTGCTTCTTTTACACTTTCATTTCTACTTTTGCTGCAAATAACTTTTGAATCTTACCTGTTTCCTGGGAAACCAGGACAACTTTGATGCTTCTCTGGACCCAGATGCCCTTTAAGGTCAGCTATGAGAGGCACTGTAAAAATAATTGCAGGTGAGGTTTTTCCCCACTGTTGGTTTTCATTCCCTGGAAATCTCATGGATCAGAAGGGCTGAGTGATTCAATCACTCAGTTCAAGGTAAGCAGTCATCTGATTCATAAAACAAAAAAACTCATGTGATATTTTGGAGTCCATCTATATAATTTAGTCATTTGCCTTTTGTATTTTGTTGGAATTACTGCAAAATATCATTTTAACATGCTTATTAGACTTTTAAATATCTTTGAGATTTAATAGTCACTATAAAAAAAGAGGAAATAAATGCAAATTAGCTGGGGGAAGATCAACAGAGTGGGCTCTGAGAATTTGAGATAAATGTTGCTGTTTCAGCCATTTCCACAGGTGTTGCATGCATGCAAAGTATACTGTTACTTCTATGCTTTATGGCAGCATAATTCTGATGCTAATGAACAAGCTGCGTGGAACAAATGTGAAACAGAACTCATACATATGGCTATATAAAAGTATGTAACTGCTATTGCTATCAAATGTGCAGCTTCCTTCCCTTATGATTGCTCACATGCCATAAATTCATAAGCATAGTACAGCCAAAGCCTGAAAGCTGTTTCAAACAAAAAGCTATTATGACATGACACTATAAAATAAATGAATAATGGAATCATGAGAAATTATTTCACTATTCGTTGCTGATTGTGCTGGCAGCTGCTTAAAAATGTCAGTGCTTCATTGGTACTACAGAAGGAAGAAAAGATAGAATTGGATACTATCTGCATAATAACAGGGTTTTTTTATCCCAAGTTTTCATGTGTCTTTTCCATGACTCTTGACAGTCATTTCAAAAACAGGGAAAATTAAATGGAGTCATGGAGCACAAGTACCCTTGAGGGCAGTTCCAGATGTTGTCACCTTCTTGCTAGAGCCAAGGTGGCGCAGTGGTTAAATGCAGCACTGCAGGCTACTGCTAGATCAGCAGTTCAGCGGTTCAAATCTCACCGGCTCAGGGTTGACTCAGCCTTCCATCCTTCGGAGGTGGGTAAAATGAGGACCCAGATTGTTGGGGGCAATATGCTGACTCTCTGTAAACCGCTTAGAGAGGGCTGAAAGCCCTATGAAGCGGTATATAACTCTACTGCTATTGCTATTGCTATTGCTTGCTAGAAAAGACCACAACTGTCAAGCAATCCTACCAATATCTAGCCATGACAATAGAATAGAAATGGACTATGCTTAGTACACTAAATCTTGCTCATACCCCATAAAAACTAATACAGTTTGGCTCACATATTGTGGTATGCTACTGTATGATGTGGTTTGCTTGGATTTTGGCTGAATATATTTTGTGAATAAAATCATCATGATTTCTAAACAATGGTAGATGACTTGACTGCATTGTGATAAACTATGGCTTTCTATAATAGGAGAACCAGGTCATCAATCATCTCAGAAGGGTCCAAAAACAAGGAAAGGAAAGGAAAGGTGAGGACCTCTTCAGCTGGCCATAATTTAATATAGCCACTCCATCTTTAATTATACTTTTCATTTCAAATATTTATAAATAGTACCGTATTTTCAAATCTAAGACATTTGTGAAATTTTTTTGAGTGAATTTCTTCAAAAAATCATTTTCAATTGCTGGGTTAAATTCCTTACCTTTCATGTTCCTAAATTATGCAATGAGACTGAGTCATCTGTTTTAAACGGAACCTTTTTATAATTTCTCCATAGCCAGAGGTCACCAGAGATAGGATCAAAATGAAGATACCTGGTAATTCACATCTTATTTTGCAATGAGTCAACATGGAAAAGACAATACTGAAAGCTCAACTTCTTCATGGTTGGTGAGTCAGGTTAATTTATCACAGATTACAAGGACTAACTCAAGAATATTTGTTACCTCAGGCCAGAAAAGCAAATCACATATTCAATGTATATTCTACAGTCAAGGTGATTTGTTCCCAAGGCTGATTAAATTATTTTGATCCTAAAAATCTAAGCAACTTCCCTGGCCCAGTAATAAAAAATCACAGCTTTCATTATTTGGCCAGTAAAAATTTAGATAACCCTCTAAATGGATTTAGATATTTCTGCATGTCTAATCTACCCAGTTTGGCAACCCAAGTAAAAATAGAATAAGTTAAATGCAAACTATTTCATACTTAAGAGTAGACACAATTAGTTTTATTGAAAGTTTTAAAAACAAAGAAAAATGTATACAAATTAATATAGGTAAAGAAAAAAAAGAAATCAAAGAGCTTAGAGTGCAAGAAAGTAAAAGAAATAGTACAGAAAGATACAAGGAACTAGCTTCTGATAACTCTTTACAGGGTTATAAGTAAAAATATAAGTTTACCTCTTTCTCTAAAGTTACATCAAACTTCTCTTCTTTTTATACTTTATCCTATCTAATTGTCAAAACCATAAATCATGTTAATTTTTTTAATGCAAAAAGTTCTTAAGGGATATCCAATTGGCAATACACATAGTTATTGTCTTTTTTCTAATGAAACAGGTCAATTTGTCCATTTCATAAGTTCTGTCATCTTTGCCATTCATTCCCTCATTATAGGTATTGCCAGAGGAGACAGAATTAGTATGAAAAACATGAAATCTATAGCAGTTGTCTCAGTCTGCTTGACAATACGGCTCACTTGTGGACCACTTTTAATGTCATATTTTTTTGAGGTGGAAAAAAATGGGAACAGAACTGGCAATCTGCACTCCATTAGATTTTATTGAGTAATGATTCCCAACGGCAGCAACCAGAAGTAAAAACATTGGCTGCTATCTAACTTTTTTTTTGCTTCCCAATTATGGTGAAGGCAGTTTTACTAGAGAACGACTCTTGCCCTACTTCTGCTATACATTGTTTTTAGTTATGCCTTTAGTTTGGATTCCCTTTTTTGGGTCAATGGCTCCTGCTGAGGAAGTGTTCCAGCCCTGCCTCATTCCTCAGCTGTCTAATTCCTACAGTACATTTCTTTCTTTAGTGAATTCATCCTCTGTCTAATCAGCTCATTCTATCCAACTGTTTATTAGAGACTAGTGAAGGGATGCTGTAGACGTCATTCTTTTGATTGTTCTAATAACTGGTATTATGTAAGAGCACTACATTCATTCCACAAATTCTCTAAATGGATATAATTATAAGAGGTTAAAATAGCTTACTGTAAATTAGGGAGCAAGTGTGGTTAAAAAAAATCAGTAGCCCATTTAAAGGAGCATTAACTACAACAGCCTTCCACAGTTTAATGCACTTAAAATGGGTTTGGTGTGCTATGTGCACATGCACAGTAGTAAAAAAAACTGTGCATGTGCAGAAGCAAAAAATAAGTTGGCGGCACCTATGGCACCACCGATAGAACTGATTTGGAGGTGTAGAAGGCTGAGTTACTACCTAGTCAGCCAAAGTCTGAACTAGAGGATCTGAACCAGTAGGAACCCACTTCTCCTTTGGTTGCTATTCCAATCTTCCTAATTTATTGAGGCCAACCATTTATTGACTGAGGAATGATAGGGATTGTAATTCAGCACATCTGGAATATATTACCTTTGGAAGACTGGAATACTACGATGACTATGTAATATAGTTTCTTAATACTAAATACTAATACTAAACATATCTTAAGTGATATGTTCCACTTCCATGTTGAGACAGACAAACTTCTTGCAAGTTTTTAAAGGAAAATTTAGTGATCATTGTTGTGCGTGTTTGCTTTACTTATTTTTTCTCCCACATTTAAGAATAGGAGCTGCAGTAGAAGATGTCTCACTGAGCCTCCCTGGTCTCAAATCAGCCCTTTAGAACATTTTTCAAGGGTCATTCCTCACTGCGTTCCTAATGCAAATAGCAGACAACCTGAAGCCTACTCCTTTTATCTTTGATGACAAAGATAAAAGGAGCCCACCGAAACAGCATGGTAAGCCTATCAAAGATAGAAAATACATGTAGTAGAATAATATAATTAATAGTGCAGAAGATGAAGCGACTTATTTTTCCATAGTACTATAAATGACCATTTTGGCAGGATGTTTCAAAGCATCAGAAACCAGGGGGGAAATGTCATATTACTGTTGGGGTAAATGAATTTGAATCTACCTAAATTGCATGTAGTTGCCATGGTCACAGAAACAAAATGGCTTATTTTAAATCCATTTTGCATCTGATCCTGTCCTTTCAATGTCTGCAATTGAAAACCTTAAATATGGCTAAGGCCTACATTAGGGACAAGGGGAATTTGTCTCTTCTCTAAGGTCAGGCTGAGTAATGAGATGATTCTCAAATTCTCTGGCTATTCATACTCTTGCTATGAGCACAGCAGCAAAAATATTAAAACCAAAGGGCAATGGAAGCAGATAGATGTACCCAGTTTAGTATCATCCTGATTGCATAAATGAATACAAGTAAAAGACACATTAGAAATAAAAATTAAAATAAGCAATAAATTGTGCTTGTAAGTTGAGAACTACCTGTAATCTTCATTGAACCTGAAACGTAAGCAAACAGCTGACATATGAAATGGCAAATCCTTCCTCACTAGAGGGTTTTCATCTGGAGGTTGGATTTTTATCCATCAGAAATAATCTAATGTTTTCTTCACATGATGACTCAGTGGCTAAGACACTGAGCTTGTCGATCAGAAAGGTTGGCAGTTCGAATCCCTAGCCCTGCATAATGGAGTAAGCTCCCATTACTTATCCCAACTTCTGCCAATCTAGCAGTTAGAAAGCATGTAAAAATGCAAGTAGAAAAAATAGGAACCAACTTTGGTGGGAAGGTAACAATGTTCTGTGCGCCTTCAGCATTTAGTCATGCTGGCCACACCACAGAGTTGTCTTCAGACAGCGCTGGCTTTTCGGTTTTGAAACGGAGATGAGCACCACCCCCTAGAGTCAGGAATGACTAGCACATACCGTATGTACAAGGGAAACCTTTACATTTACCTTTTCTACACTGACTGGAATATATGCTTGATAATCCCTAAATTCCCTTCCAAATTATTCAGGCATAAGAGAATCTGATTTTTGATTATGAAATCCCTAAATTAGATTTAAACACAACAACAGCCACACCATTTCTATACAAACAGAGCCTGGGAGAAGACAACGGCTAACTACTTTTGTACTAATAAAGGAGAATACTGGAAGCCCAGGGTTGAAATAAAGAGTACTCGATGCTGTTTTAGCTTGGTTGTTTTATTGCAGACATCTCATTACTCAAACTAGCACTGATGATGTGACTAGTTTGGGTAATGGAATATCTGCATGAAAACAACCAAGTTCGGAGAGCATCAAGGACTCCTCAGTTTTTGTGCCATTGCCAAGAAAATTGCATGACTGTATTAGTGTGTTACTAGAAATTAAGCTGCACCTGAGATTATCTTTATTTTATTTATTCTTATACACTATTTTTTGCTAACTAACATTCTTTTTCCTAAAACTGTTAGACTGGAGTGAGAGACACAGAGACACAGAATGTATCAAAGGGGAAGAAGACTAACATTGTTCCATTCACATTGTAAATACTGGTAACACTTTTTAAAGCTGTAGGCGTCATCGTGAGACAGTAAGAAAAAAAAAGGAATAATGAAAGTTTTTCTGTAGATTAAGCTTTATGCTCTTTCAAAAAAAGAAAATGACTTTTTTTAAAAATGTAGCTTAATTTCTCACTTATATTGTAACTGTCAGAAGTATTTCCAGAAAGAAACTGTAGCAGGCTGCTGGCTGTTTAAAAATAGGATGTTGTATCTTTTTTAGTATAATCCACCAGAAAGCAATCCATCTGTCGTACTGTAAGCTGTGTACTTAATTGTTCATTTTTATGAACGGATGCTTGGAAGTATTGATGGAATGGTTATCAAGGGCTTGCTAGGATCTTTGGCCTGAAACTGACTGAGGCATTACTCTTTTTGTGACAGATTGTATGTACTAAAACTCCTGAGTGGTGCTCACAGATCCACTGACAGCTCTTACTGTTGACTGTGAACAAAGAGCTGCCTTTTAATCCTGATTCTTTACTGCATTCCTAGGAAAGAGCAGCTGCTGCTACCACCTACTCCCATTTCAGCCATTCCTTTCTTGAGAAACCCTGGCTATTTTCTTTCTTTGTTCTGTCAGAGGGCATGTGATTTTGACTGCATTCAGACATGAAGGGCAGGGGTAAAATCACATGCATGCTTGCTTCACTTACCCATGTCACCTTGATGCATGCGCAGGACTTTACGCACATGCGCAGAGCGTCAAAAATGGACGTGATGATGTCCAGGTGGGTGGACGGAGCCTGCTAACAAGGGCACCCACAAAGGTGAGGGGGGGGAATCCACTGTGGCACACAATTTATATTAGCTACAAAGCAGGAAATCCTGCTTTCTAGTTAATATAAATCGTGCATCACAGCTGATCATTGGAAATATCAGTTCACCACATTTTTTTTACTACCAGTTGGGACAAACCAGTCTGAACCGGTAGCATTTCACCCATGATGAAGGGGCTGGAAATCATGCACCCTCAAGAAATCAACAAGTGTTCCCCATGGGGAATTCTGGAGTTGAAGTACACACATCTTGCAGTTGCTGAGGTTGAGAAACTGAGCTGGAGGGCCAAATAAATTAGGTGAGAATAGCTACACTTCTTGGTCTTGCTTCTTCAAAAGATGTCCCATTTTATTTGTCATGAGCTAACAAAACTATGGACAGAAGAATTTTGAATTTCTCAAAGGCAATTTCACAAAGTTATGGGCTCAGTGGTCTAGAGGTGGAACTCTCGCCTCACAATCAGGAGGCTGTGAGTTCAATCCTAGGTAGCAGTAGATATTTCTCTCTCTCTGGGCACCATGAGTAAATATCTGCTGCAACTCAGGAAGGGCATCTGGGCAGTAAATACTCAGCTCCATTCAGTTGACCTGACTCCACCCTGATGCAAGAGATTGCAATGTCAATCAAAAGACCCCCCCCCCAATTCACAGAGTTGAGCTCAAGAATTTGGACCACCCTAATCAAACTGAGAAGAATTTTATTGGCAGAATCAGTTGAATTCTGTCTGGCAAAGAGGAATTGGGATGCTCTTTAGGCACATAAATTATTGTTATTTTCTAAATTGCTTGAAGTCATAAAAAGTCATTCTGCCCAGAAGTAGAAACTTTACTTTGAAGTGGAGCAGAATGATTTTTATTGATTCTAAGCATGAAGAGATTCTGCCTGTTATTCAGAGATCTGATCATCTTGTGGAAATGGTGATAAGCTCATAATTTATCAATTGGGGGTTATCAGTTGATGAAATTGGTGTGTTTTAAACACTGCTAAGTAGATCATGTGAGTAACTCTAAAGGTATTTACAGGAAATACCTTTTTTTATCCAACTAAGGCTTCTCTTCATTATGGGAAACAATAAAATAAATTTAAGCTGTTGTGGTTTGTCTTTTCCTGTAATCTATTAGGCTTCTGCAAAATTTCATGTCTCTGCTAGTGGAAGTGGAAGTGGAATGCTCCTGGTTTGGCCCAGATCGGGCAAACTGGTAGCAGGTAGCAGCAGTGGCGGGAGGCTCCACCCACCCTCCCGGATGCTTCTGCGCATGCACAGAAGGATCATGCACACACATGAGCACATGCACAAGTGCATGCACAAGTGCACCTGAACTGTTAGTAAAACAATTGTAACCAACCACTGAAAGTGAGATGAATAAATGAAGTAGATATGGGAAAGTCATTCTTTGTGCATCACTGACTCAGTTCAAAATATATCTCAGTGAATAATTCAGATCACTAGGAAAATTCAATGTGATTTTGAATCAGATATTCAGATTGAATAGGGTTGAATCAATTTGGATTTGAGAATGGATTAGGGAAAAGTCTTTTTGTGCAGACATAAAAAATCATATTAGCCAATTAAGAGGTGTTAAATTCAACTATTCGAATCTATTTCTTTATTCAAAATTCAATTTAATTTTTTTTAAATGATTGAACAACTTATGAATTGGTTCTCCAAATTGATTATTTCCCAGCCATCATGTGGAAGACCCATTTCACTGTAAAGTTCAAGTTATAGATTCATTTGAATATGATAGCTGAGAATGAAATAAGAGAAAGGCCTTTATATGTTCAGATGTAGTTATAGAATCAATAATTTTCATATAATCGAATGATATTATATATCATCCCCACTAAAATATATGTCAGAAGTGGGAAGAAAGTAATTAAGGATGCATTGCTAAAACATAAATCAACAAGGAGTTCTGACATTCAGTGGCTTAATACTACTACTAAATAATAATAATAATAATAATTATAATTATAATTATAATTATAATTATAATTATAATTATAATTATAATTATAATTATAATTATAATTATAATTATAATTATAATTATAATTATTATTATTATTATTATTATTATTATTATTATTATTATTATTATTATTATTTAAAGAACATGCATGAGCAACGGCTTAAAAACAACAAAATCATAGATCGGCTAATCAGGAGATATAGATTGGATACAAGAAACATCAATGAAGCTGTAGAGATTGTAAAACAGCAGATAACAGCAACAGCTAGAAAAATTGAAAGATATGAGGCACGAATCATCCAATATAAACAAAATCAGCAATTTCGATCAGACCAACGGCGTTTTTATCAAAGTCTTAATGTAAATGGTGACACCAAAAGTGAAAAACCAGAAAAACAGGCCACAGTTGAATTCTGGAAAGAATTGTGGGAAAATGCAAAGGACTACAACAAAGAAGCAAAGTGGATACATGACTTTGAGAAAAGCATTGGCAACAAACAAATGCAAGTATTAGAAATAACAACTGAGATGGTCAAAAATCGAGTTAAAAAGGTAAAGAATTGGACATCACCTGGAAAGGACCAATTACATGGTTTCTGGCTCAAATATCTGACTAGTTTACATGCAATATTGGCCAGGCAACTGAATGAAATTTTACAAAAGGGCCAAATTGATGAATGGTTGACAACTGGAAAAACATACTTGATTCAGAAAGATCCAACTAAAGGAACAACACCTGAAAACTATAGACCAATAACATGCTTGCCAACAACCTTCAAATTACTCACAGGCATTATTGCAGATAACATGATGGATTATTTGGAAACAAACAACATCTTGCCAGTAGAGCAAAAAGGCAACAAAAGAAGGAGCAGGGGCACAAAAGATCAGCTTCTAATTGATAAAATGATATTAGAAAATTGTAAGAACAGAAAAATGAACTTGAATATGGTCTGGATTGATTACAAAAAGGCATTTGACTCACTGCCACATAGTTGGATCATAAAATGCTTAGAAACAACTGGCATTAGCAAAAATATTACATCCTTTACTGAAAAGGCAATGAAACAATGGAGAACTGAGTTGGCAGTAGGGAATGAGAGCTACGGAATGGTTAATATCAAGCGAGGAATTTTCCAGGGTGATTCACTTTCACCTCTTCTCTTCATCATCGCAATGATCCCACTATCAGTAATCTTAAAAAAAATGAAATTAGGCTACCAAACAGCCAAAAAAGCTGAAAAAAATTCGCATTTACTATATATGGATGATTTGAAACTCTATGGAAAGTCAGAAATAGAAATCCAATCATTGACAAATACAGTCCGAGTATTCAGCACCGATATTTCAATGCAGTTTGGCATGGAAAAATGTGCCACTGTATCCATAAAAAGGGGCAAAATCACTGCATCTGAGGGAATTGAAATGCCCAATGGCCAACTAATTAAATGCAAAGAAAATGAAGCCTACAAATACTTAGGCATTCTGCAGTTGGATAACATCAAGCATGGAGAAGTAAAAACTATTGTCAGACGAGAGTACACCAACAGAGTTAGGAAAATTTTGAAATCTAAATTGAATGGTGGAAATACAATCAAGGCCATAAATACCTGGGCAATACCAGTTATAAGATACACAGCTGGCATAGTTAACTGGACACAAGCTGATTTGGACCTTTTGGACCGAAAAACCAGGAAACTAATGACAATGCACTACAGTTTACATCCACGTGGTGATACTGATAGACTATATCTGCCCCGAAAATCAGGTGGCAGAGGATTATTACAAGTGAAGCAAACAGTTGAAGAAGAAAAACATGCACTGGCTGATTATTTAAAAGAAAGTCAAGAACATCTATTAATCGAAGTAAAGAACAAAAATCTACTGAAGGCCCAACAGACAAAACAAGAATACAGAAAAGATGTGATAAAATCAAGAATGGAGAGTTGGCAGAACAAAGCACTGCATGGTCAATTTCTGGAAAAAATAAAAGATAAAGTGGACAGTGAACAAACTTGGTTATGGTTAAAAACAGGTACATTAAAGAAAGAAACAGAGTCACTAATCCTGGCTGCGCAAGAACAAGCTATCCGCACAAATGCCATTAAGGCCAAAATCGAAAAATCCTCTGATGATGCCAAATGCAGACTTTGCAAAGAAGCTGACGAAACTGTTGATCACATACTCAGCTGCTGTAAAAAAATCGCGCAGACTGATTATAAATTGCGGCACAATTCAGTAGCACAAATGATCCATTGGAATTTGTGCAAAAATTATAATATTAAAACAGCAACAAACTGGTGGGAACATCAGCCTGAAAGAGTCACCGAAAATCAGATGGTCAAGATCTTGTGGGATTTCCGTATACAAACCGACAAAATACTGGCGCATAATACACCAGACATCACACTGGTTGAGAAAAATAGGGTCACAATCATAGACATCGCAATACCAGGTGATAGCAGGGTCGCCGAGAAGGAACATGAAAAAATCGCAAGATACCAGGACTTAAAAATCGAAATTCAACAACTATGGCACAAACCAGCAGTGGTAATTCCAGTGGTAATTGGCACACTGGGTGCTATTCCAAAAGCACTGGAATTACATTTAAAACAGTTAAAAACTGACAAAATCACCATCAGTCAAATGCAAAAAGCCGCACTGCTTGGATCTGCACGCATATTGCGAAAATACGTTACGACGTCTAAGGCCCCTGGGTGGGGCCCGACTAGTAACCAATGCCAAATCTGGCGAAACAACTGGCCGCTGTGATACAATTGTACAACAATAATAATAATAATAATAATAACAACAACAACAACTCCGCCGTTGCCGGTTCCAAGCCCGGATGAGAAAGGAGGAAGGTTGGGATCAGGTTGGCATCTGGTCCCGTAAAAAAAACCCCGCCAACCCATACAATATGGTGAAAAAAATGAATAAGAATTCCATACCGCATCGGTCGTCGCGCGGGTTAACAATGGCCGCGGCGGATGTTGGGGTCCCTGGACATCTGTCGACAAGTGGGCTACAAGTGAACCAGCCAACAAAACGACAAAAATATAGTGCAGATGAAAACCGTGCCATAATGGCCTGTTACTACAACTCAGAGCCAGAAAAAAGAGGCTATTTAAAGAGAATGTATGAATTATGGAAACAAAAATATCCACATTCAAATGTTAGTGAACAACGACTAGCAGATCAAAGGCGATTTATTATACGGAATAAAGTGTTTAGTGAAGTTGAACATGAGGAAATTCAGGCAAATTGCAAAACCCCAAAAACAATATCACAAGCGGAAATAATTGATATTCAAGACACAACTAAAGACATTATAGTAGAACTCCCAGAAGAAGCTCTCGGGGAGGAAATAACATTACCACCACTAGAACCAGTTATCACTGAACCAACTTATGAACTAACTCAAAAACAAAAAGAATTGAAGGATAAGATCATGGAGCATTTTCTGCTTAATGAGGAAAGGCAACGTTTACCATCACTAAAAACTGTGCCTAAGAAAATTTTGGCCCCTATCATGAAAATGGTTAATGCAGTGTTTTCAACAATTGAGCCGGGATCCATCTTGGAAACAAACCAGTTAATGTACAGCGCAGCTGTAATAGTCACTAATGAACTAGGCATTAAAATTAAAGTACCTAGCCACACAACAGAAAAAGCATCAAAGCCAAAGTGGAAAATCCGTTTAGAACAAAAAATCAAAAAATTAAGGGCAGATGCTAGTAACTTAAAGAACATGCATGAGCAACGGCTTAAAAACAACAAAATCATAGATCGGCTAATCAGGAGATATAGATTGGATACAAGAAACATCAATGAAGCTGTAGAGATTGTAAAACAGCAGATAACAGCAACAGCTAGAAAAATTGAAAGATATGAGGCACGAATCATCCAATATAAACAAAATCAGCAATTTCAATCAGACCAACGGCGTTTTTATCAAAGTCTTAATGTGAATGGTGACACCAAAAGTGAAAAACCAGAAAAACAGGCCACAGTTGAATTCTGGAAAGAATTGTGGGAAAATGCAAAGGACTACAATAAGGAAGCAAAGTGGATACATGACTTTGAGAAAAGCATTGGCAACAAACAAATGCAAGTATTAGAAATAACAACTGAGATGGTCAAAAATCGAGTTAAAAAGGTAAAGAATTGGACATCACCTGGAAAAGACCAATGACATGGTTTCTGGCTCAAATATCTGACCAGTTTACATGCAATATTGGCCAGGCAACTGAATGAAATTTTACAAAAGGGCCAAATTGATGAATGGTTGACAACTGGAAAAACATACTTGATTCAGAAAGATCCAACTAAAGGAACAACACCTGAAAACTACAGACCAATAACATGCTTGCCAACAACCTTCAAATTACTCACAGGCATTATTGCAGATAACATGATGGATTATTTGGAAACAAACAACATCTTGCCAGTAGAGCAAAAAGGCAACAAAAGAAGGAGCAGGGGCACAAAAGATCAGCTTCTAATTGATAAAATGATATTAGAAAATTGTAAGAACAGAAAAACGAACTTGAATATGGTCTGGATTGATTACAAAAAGGCATTTGACTCACTGCCACATAGTTGGAACATAAAATGCTTAGAAACAACTGGCATTAGCAAAAATATTACATCCTTTACTGAAAAGGCGATGAAACAATGGAGAACTGAGTTGGCAGTAGGGAATGAGATCTACGGAATGGTTAATATCAAGCGAGGAATTTTCCAGGGTGATTCACTTTCACCTCTTCTCTTCATCATCGCAATGATCCCACTATCAGTAATCTTAAAAAAAATGAAATTAGGCTACCAAGCAGCCAAAGAAGCTGAAAAAATTTCGCATTTACTATATATGGATGATTTGAAACTCTATGGAAAGTCAGAAATAGAAATCCAATCATTGACAAACACAGCATTCAGCACCGATATTTCAATGCACTTTGGCATGGAAAAATGCGCCACTGTATCCATAACAAGGGGCAAAATTACTGCATGTGAGGGAATTGAAATGCCCAATGGCGAATTAATTAAATGCAAAGAAAATGAAGCCTACAAATACTTAGGCATTCTGCAGTTGGATAACATCAGGCACGGAGAAGTAAAAACTATTGTCAGGCGAGAGTACACCAACAGAGTTAGGAAGATTTTGAAATCTAAATTGAATGGTAGAAATACAATCAAGGCCATAAATACCTGGGCAATACCAGTTATAAGATACACAGCTGGCATAGTTAACTGGACACAAGCTGATTTGGACCTTTTGGACCGAAAAACCAGGAAACTAATGACAATGCACTACAGTTTACATCCACGTGGTGATACTGATAGACTATATCTGCCCCGAAAATCAGGTGGCAGAGGATTATTACAAGTGAAGCAAACAGTTGAAGAAGAAAAACATGCACTGGCTGATTATTTAAAAGAAAGTCAAGAACATCTATTAATCGAAGTAAAGAACAAAAATCTACTGAAGGCCCAACAGACAAAACAAGAATACAGAAAAGATGTGATAAAATCAAGAATGGAGAGTTGGCAGAACAAAGCACTGCATGGTCAATTTCTGGAAAAAATAAAAGATAAAGTGGACAGTGAACAAACTTGGTTATGGTTAAAAACAGGTACATTAAAAGAAAGAAACAGAGTCACTAATCCTGGCTGCGCAAGAACAAGCTATCCGCACAAATGCCATTAAGGCCAAAATCGAAAAATCCTCTGATGATGCCAAATGCAGACTTTGCAAAGAAGCTGATGAAACTGTTGATCACATACTCAGCTGCTGTAAAAAAATCGCGCAGACTGATTATAAATTGCGGCACAACTCAGTAGCACAAATGATCCATTGGAATTTGTGCAAAAATTATAATATTAAAACAGCAACAAACTGGTGGGAACATCAGCCTGAAAAAGTCACCGAAAATCAGATGGTCAAGATCTTGTGGGATTTCCATATACAAACCGACAAAATACTGGCGCATAATACACCAGACATCACACTGGTTGAGAAAAATAAGGTCACAATCATAGACATCGCAATACCAGGTGATAGCAGGGTCACCGAGAAGGAACATGAAAAAATCGCAAAATACCAGGACTTAAAAATCGAAATTCAACGACTATGGCACAAACCAGCAGTGGTAATTCCAGTGGTAATTGGCACACTGGGTGCTATTCCAAAAGCACTGGAATTACATTTAAAACAGTTAAAAATTGACAAAATCACCATCAGTCAAATGCAAAAAGCCGCACTGCTTGGATCTGCACGCATATTACGAAAATACGTTACGACGTCCTAGGCCCCTGGGTGGGGCCCGACTAGTAACCAATGCCAAATCCGGTGAAACAACTGGCCGCTGTGATACAATTGTATAATAATAATAATAATAATAATAATAATAATAATAATGATGATGATGATGATGATGATGATGATGATGATGATGATGGTGAAGGAAAATATGATGACAACTTGACATGGACATGGCTTAAGATGGGAACTATCAAGAAAGAAACGGAAGGTTTAATACTGGCTGCTCAAGAACAAGCACTACTAACTAATGCCATGAAAGCGAAGATACAAAAATTCACTGACAACTCAAACTGCCGTCTTTGCAATAACAAAGTTGAGACTATTTCACATTTACATGGCTATGGATGAAGCATGTAACAGTGATACCCATTGTCATCAGGGCACTTGGCACCATGTCCAAGAATTTTACAAGATACATCAACAAATTGCAGCTTTCTGCAATAACACCAGCAGAACTGCAAAAACTGTGCTACTCGGAACATCTTATATTTTAAGAAGGTACTTGGTTGATACCTAGGATGCTGGCAACAAACCGTATCAACCATTAGCACTAGTCCCTGGTATTTGTAATGCATTTTTGAATGTTCAGTTGACTGAGTTTCATGTTTAATGAATAAAGTATATAATAATAGTAATGATTATGTGAACCAAAGTACAAAAAATTGCTGCAGGTTGTGAAAACGGAGAACAGCATAAAAACAACAGAAACAAAGGCAGAATATAAGGAAAAACAGCTCGATTACAGATTAAATAGATGGAAAATCAAAGCTTTGCATGGACAGCACTTGAAAAACATTGAAGGAAAATGTGATGACAACTTGACATGGACATGGCTTAAGATGGGAATTATCAAGAAAGAAACAGAGTTTCATGTTTAATGAATAAAGTAAGTAGTAGTAGTAGTAGTAGTAGTAGTAGTAGTAGTAGTAGTAGTAGTATAAATAGCATGCTATTTTTTGTCATTTACACAACTAAAAAATGGAAAGTTTTGGATAAGAAAAAGTGCACTGGGAACATTATGCACGTTTTCAATCTCTGGAATACATAATTCTTTAATATTTACTGTGGGTTTCAAAACCTAGTTTAAACCTCTCCCAAATAGTATTTGTAATTTTGAAATGTGTCTATTCTCTTTATATCCCACAATTATGAAATTATGAAAAAGCATATGTGTGTGTATGTGAATGTAAATGTATATATAAAAACAAAGATCTTTCTCTTCTGTCCTCTTTAATGTTTTCAGCTTCATGGTTGCTGGTTTCTTCATGAATGTCTCTCTTGTCAAATGCAGAACACACATTCAGAAGTCTCCCCACAAGTGGTGGCTATTGTTACCTAACTCCTAAGATGTTTGCTCATCAGTATCTTAAATATGTTTGTGTCGGAATGGAATGTAGCTAATTAACATGTGGGAAATGTGATCCTACACAGATCAGATGAGTTACAAAAACAAAGTTACAAATATTATTATTCTCTAAAATGAAAATAAAGCATGTGTCGGCTCTCAACCAGATAATTATCCAATCATCATTAAAAATGCCTCTAAAAGATTCTCTCTCTCTTCATTTGTAGAGCAGAAGTCAATCCATGTACATAGAATGCCTCAAAAAAGATTCTTTTTTCTTCTATTTGCTTATGCCTTCTCCTTCACCTGGCATTACTTAATCTTTTTTTAACTTAATTATATAGCATTAGATGCAGTATGGAGGGATATCATTACCAATAAGAAGATGCAGTTGTTAATTTATCTCTACTCTCTTTCTGTTGTGCTGAAAGTTGTTGAATTTGTTGGAGAAACCACAGGGGGCGGGGTTTGATTCCCATGATATGCTAATTATTGAAAAATAATTTATGAACACCATTACTAAAGTCATACCACTGGGGTTAGCAGATCTGTACAATATGTAGTTGGTAGCAAGGAGTTATAGAAAAGTTACCCTTTGCTGTCATCTAATGGTTTTCTGGCAGCTTTTCAGACCAAATCTGGTAGCTCTTTCACCCCAAACAAAAGCATTATAGCTTGGCATGATGTATGGATTCAATTTCTATTTAAGTGAATAGAATGTTGGAAAGTTAATGTTGGAAAGTTATGAAGAGGAATAAGTGAATTCTTGAATGACAAACAATAGCAATATAAGAAATGCCTTCCAAGTTTAGTTCAAGACTTATCAAGATCAGTGTATTGTCTCTAAGAGTGTTATATCAAGAGGGAGAAGCAAGTTGAATGCTTTTAGAAAATCTATTACTTGGATATGAAAGTGAAAGAGGAGGAGTGTAGCCCAGAGGTGCAACATATGCTTTAAATGCAGACACTATAATCCATAATCCAAGACCTGCGCACATCACAAGATCAAGCAACAAGTGGTGGGAATGAATAAGAGCAACATCTAAATTTTTGGAGAACCACTATCTGTCAAGAGTATAATCTAATTACTTGATGAACTAATGGTTTGATAGAACAGTTTCTAATAATTCAATACCAGACCCAAAGGATATTTACCTGTCCTACCAGACCAGATAAAATGGACATGCTCCTAGAACCTTCCCTTAAACACTGTCATCTTATGGGAATCTAGGAAATGTGTCTTTTTTGATGCATGCCCTCTCCTATGGAGCATCCTTCCCCTGAAATTTGGCATGCCTCTACCCTCCTAGCCTCTGAAAAGTACCATATTTTTTGGACTATAAGATGCACTCCCCCCCCCAAAAAAGTGGGTGGAAATGTCTGTGCATCTTATAGAGCTAATATTGTGGCAGGGGGAAGGGGTGTGTAGCGCTGATCAGTTGTTCTTAGCAATAGCAATAGCAATAGCAGTAGACTTATATACCGCTTCATAGGCCTTTCAGGCCTCTCTAAGCGGTTTACAGAGAGTCAGCATATTGCCCCCAACAATCTGGGTCCTCATTTTACCCACCTCGGAAGGATGGAAGGCTGAGTCAACCCTGAGCCGGTGAGATTTGAACCGCTGAACTGCTGATCTAGCAGTAGCCTGCAGTGCTGCATTTAACCACTGCGCCACCTTGGCTCTAGGTAGATGGGATCACCGCCACCACCACTGCCTATCATTGCCTATCACTGCCTATCACCGCTGCATCGCCCTTTCTCCACCAATCGCAGCAATCAGCGGCAAATTGCAAACAGGCAGTGGCAAATGGGCCATGGTGGCAGCGAACGGGTAGCAGCAAATGGGCAACAGTGGCTTCTTACCAATAAGAAGATGCAGTTGTTAATTTATCTCTACTCTCTTTCTGTTGTGCTGAAAGTTGTTGAATTTGTTGGAGAAACCACAGGGGGGCGGGGTTTGCACTGTTGCAAATGGGCAACAGTGGCAGCAAATGGGCGGTGGCAAATGGGCCATGGCAAATGGGCAGCGGTGATGATGAATGGGTAGCAGCAGCAGCAAACAGTCCATGGCAATCCCCATTGCCTAGTACAGCTGATTGGTAGTATTCTGTGAGGCAAATCCAATCACCAATCAGCTGCTCGGCAGTGAAGGCTCCAGCATTCCCTGGCAGGGGCAGCGGCTCAGCTGAGTTGATCAGTCGTGGGGGCAATGGAGCAGAGCCCTGATAAGCCACATGCTGGGGCTGTGATAAAGTGCTGAAACTGACCAGACTGTTTGCTGCAAGGATGCTAGCCAGATGAATACCGGATGGATGATGGGACACAGAGGTAGATTTTTTTTCTTGTTTTTCTCCTCTAAAGCAAATGTGCATCTTATAATTTGGAGCATCTTATAGTCTGAAAAAACGGTACTTAAGATTTGGCTTTTCCGCCAAGCACTAAGATAAGATGAGATTGATTGACCTCATGTGGAAGTTTACTTGGTGCCAGGTTTTTAATGTTTCTGGTTTTAATAGTTATATGTAGGCATTGGTGA